>NC_055998.1:56918792-57221822 GCF_018446385.1 Zingiber officinale | reverse complement strand
AATGGTTATGTTTTGGGAACATAGTTTGGAAGGAAAATTGATGATTTGGTTTGTTTGTTTTGTTCCCAGTAGTTGCCCCTGTTCCGGCAGCCCTCATTTCAGCAGTAAACGATTAGCAGCAATCAGTGGTTGTGATTTGAGGTAAGGTGTATAATTTGTTCTGGTCTTAGGAGCATACTTGGAAGGAATCAAGTTTATTTAGGTTTAGACCTAAAGCAAGTTGATTATGTGATGTTGATTAGGGTTCTAGATTTAATAGGAATTTGATTTAGTTACTGAATACATATAGTAATTAGATAAATCTGGATATGTTTGATACCACAGGACTTTGACGCGAGACGAGTATCTCGACGTTCGGATCTGGATTGATTGGACCATTTCTTTTGGAGGCGGGTACTTTTGACTTTTGTCTTTGATATGCTTAGTAATGAAATTAACATGTTGCATTAATTGTGTTTCTTATCTGTTTCGGTTAATCACTACCCAAATCTTGGTATATGCTTGATTGATTGATTGGTTTTGCATCTCATGTATACTTTACCTGTTTATACATGCTTATAGGGGTAGTGATATACCATGCTTGACCATGTTCAGGACCTAGGTTTTATACCTTCTGTGTACCTTTGGATTGTTTTGATTCGTTGACCTATGATGCACTTTTATATACATGTGGATTAGGTCAGGATATTTTGTGGTTAGTGCCATGCACCATTTGCATGATTGCATGCTGTGCGATAGTCCGCTCCATTATTGTTGAGCACATCGCCAGTTACATGGATCTGCACACACCACCACTCATGGGTTAGTGGTCGATTCAGGTAGAGTGTGTTGCAGCAGGGACTCTGTTAGGCACCGTTGGTCCGCTCATGGGTAGTGTGACACAACGTGTTATCCGGCAGGGATTCCTCCCCGTCATTGTGTACCGGGAGATGAGAGCATTGCGCTCCCCCATTTATGATTTGGGGTAGGAGGATAGGTGTACTCCGACAGCATCCCGTCCACTCGGTCACTCATTAGGAGTAGTGATGACAAAGTGCACGGTTGTCACAACCCTACCCACTCGGCCTCACTATTGTGTGTGAGATGATCGACTGGCGTCAGGGGTGACCAGGACGCATCATTGGCATCATATGCATGATGCATTTATTGCTTGTGTTTGTGCTTGCTGCATTTATATGCTGCATATTGTTTGGATACCTATGTTTGACATGCATACATGATTCCTATACCACTCGGACTATTTGTCCTTATACTCAGGTCCTAGTTAGTACAGTTCCTCTCCTGTTTACTTCAGATGCACATTTTTATCTTTCTTATATCAGAGGTATGCATGATTAGTGTTAGATGTTATTTCTTTACTTTGCATATCAATTGTACCTGAGTGTTGGACTCACCCGCCTCCATTGTTGTTATTTTCAGGTTGATGCTGTCCGGAGGGAGTTCCAGTCGCTAGTCCTCACTGCACGTAGTGCTAGATCCCTGCAGACCTCGAGGATTTATTTACCATTTGGTTTGGTTTTTATTTGCTTAGGTGTGTACTTGGTTATTTGGATACTTGGACATCGTATGTTTTTCTTTTGATATTGATGGATGTTCTATCCGATATGTTTTTACTACATGCCTGCCTGGACGGCAGAAGAGGTGAGTTTCGTCGGATTTGAGCTTTACGAGTGTAGTTGAGTAGGGTGGATTTCGAGTCAGAGTACTATAGTTTGGGATTACTATTATTAACTGCGTGGTTGTGACAGCCAGAGGCTGAATATCTATATAAACTGCGTGGTGATTGTTTTTATTTATTGTTATTATTCCAGCCGCCTGTGGCTGAGGTATGTGAGGATGTAGAAAAGTTTCAGATTGTCCACCGTACAGGGGAGATGCTGCCGAATTTTTCTCGGACAGGGACTCCTCTGGGGCATGACAAGTTCACACCATCTTCAGTCGACACCCAGTCAACATGAGCGCCACCTTCTCAGCATCCGTCTACTCACACTCGGACAGAATCATATATCTTTTAAACTCTTAAGTTTTTTTTCTTTTTCATGTTTTTCTTTATTTTTGTGGTTTTTTTATTTAGTTTTCCTTTATTTTTATGTGTTTTTTTTATTTCTTTTCAGTTTTTTTATTTTTTTAAAATTTTTTAAGGTTTTTTTATTTTTTTTCCATTTTTTTATTTTTTAGAGTTTTTTTTTATTTTTTACAATTTTTATTTTTTTACGTTTTTTTATTTTTTATTTTTTTTATGTTTTTTTATGTTTTTTATTTTATATGTATTTTTAATTTTTTACGTTTTTTATTATTTTTTGCATTTTTAAATTTTTTATGTTTTTTCTATTTTCTTATGTTTTTTTATTTTCCCCTCATTTTTTTATTATTTTTTAATTTTGTTTACGTTTTTTTCTATTTTTAAATTTTTTTAATGTTTTTTTTACTTTTTTTTATTTTTTAAAAAAAATTATTTTATTTTTTAAAAAAATTATTTTATTTTTTAAAAAAATTATTTTATTTTTTTCTTTAGATTTTTTTTTATCACATTTTTCTCTTATTTGAGGATATTTTGGGTAAAAAAATTTTGTTCACCCCGGAATCAAGAAAAACTTCAATTTTCCGAGGTTTTCCGATTCCGGGTTATATGCCCCTTTTGTTGACGTATCGAGCATGGAACATTACTCGGGAATCATCGATTACCTAAACCAAACAAGATTTTCATTGATAACCTTGGATGAATAACTAAGGTTATCAAGGATAACCCCAACCAAACGCACCCTAAGTATAATTTCATATAGAGATCCAGAATTTACCTCGTAATTCTGACAATATTTATAGCATGTCATGAGTATGGAGTTTCACTTTAATACATCTAGGGGCGTAATCGAGACGAGCCAGCCGAACTCTTGGATGTTTGAATTTGGTTTGTTTATAATCGAGCCGAGCTCGAGCTTTATTTAACGAATATATTCATGGCTCACGAGCTTATTCGAGCTTTTATCGAGCCTAAACAAGCTTAATAAATATAAATTGTAAATTTAAATATTCATTAAAAACTAAATTCTATATTTTAAAAAATTTATAATATTCTTGTTAAAATTTATAATTTTATTCTAATAAATCAATTTAATATATTTATCTATGTTTTTCATAAGTAGAGTGTAAAATCTATAAATTCAATATCAAAACTATTATTTTTTTTATTTAAAAGTTGATTTATGAGCTTAACGAACATGTTCACGAGATAACAAGCTGAATATTGTGAAGCTTGAGCTTGATTTGTTTATCTTAACGAGCCTCATTAAACGAGCTCAAACGAGTTTTTATCAAATCAAGTTTCGAATAGCTCATGAACGGTTTGGCTCATTTACACCCCTAAATACATCTTTTCACCTTCAAACAGATGGATAGTCAACGTTAGGGGATCTGCCAATAGTGTGTGATATGGATTTGAAGGTTGACTTTGCTTACTACAATAGATAGAAATATCAAAATAGTAGAAGTTGGATAAGCTCATAATTCACAAAGTCATCACTATCTACTTGAAAGTAGATCATTATGTAATTTTATAAGAAAATATTAATCTCTCACATTTGGAAATTTATTCATGATACTAGGATAGAGTAGTATATGGATATATTATTTAGTTGTTACATGTAAATGAGGATCCCTAAATTTAAACATTAAATTTAGGAACTAAATTTTTATTAGTGGGAGAAAATATAAGATACGATAATGAAATAATAAGTAATAATAGAGAAATAATCTTATAAAATTTTCTAAAATTTTTTTAAATTTTTTTATATTTAAACCAAATTCATATTATATATATTTAAGGGGATAGATATGTTTGAAATATCAATTAGTTGGTAATTAATTGGATTAATTAATATAGTTAAAAATCATTAATCTAGGGGTGCGTTTGATTCAAGTTATCATATATAACCTTAGTTATATAATTATCAAATAATCACATAATCAAAGTTATGAGAAATAAAACATAACCAAATATTATTTGATTAAACCTAGATAATACAACAAAAATTTATTTATTTGAAGATTTTAATAAATAACCTAATTTAATATTTTACTATATTACCCTTAGTTACAAAACTAACCTAATAAATAACCTAATTTAAATAACCTAGTTTGAGGTAAATAGGTTGGGATTATAAATGAGCGATCTATTTATAATTTACAAATAAGTAAAATGTGCCTTTATTTTCAAATTCAATAGAACAATTTTTTAAAAAAAACATTTTTTAAAAAAAAACATTTTTTCAAAGATTAAGACAGAAAACAAAAAATCTAAAAGGTTTCACAACGACAGGTCTCTTCCACCGCTAAAATCATTCCATTTTCTGAACTACAAGCGATAAAATTTATCAAACTACAAAGAATATTTTTCATCCTTTTTGCACTTCCCTCGGTAAAATTTTATTTTTATTTAAAGCATAATCTTTAACAACAATAAGAACTTACTATCCAACTCGTTTCTCAATAAAAATAAAAAAACAAAAAAAAATTGCTACGGGGCTCATTTTTCATGAACAGATTGCCTTAATAAACAAACTGAAAACAAAAACACAGCCTAAACAAGTAATTCAATTCTTCGTTTTGCAATCAGCAAGTAGATGATTGCAAAATCACACAGAAAAGCATAAAATAAATGCATTGATCTATGGGGACAAGGAAAGATGCACTCGAAAAACTAGTATTTCCACCTGTGGTTATTCTGTGTGTTCGATTGGCTAATGCGGAAACTCATAATTTGTTCTTTACAGCTAATGCAGTTGCTCTTTTGAAGACTGACCCAGTTATTACACAGACCTCTCTTTGGAACCATAGCACATCCCGATCCAACATTCAATCGATTTTTATCTCATCTTCCATAAATACTATGTTCTTTGTTATTCAACTCTAAAAGAAGTCTGCGTGAGGAGATGGAACTAATTGTACCTTTTGCTTCCATTACCTTACTGACCAGCAATTTCCACTTGTGTTCTTCCTTTTTGATCAGCTGCTTCATCTTATCCTTGAAATGCCTGCCAATTCAAGGTCGAGTTATATCACCCCTAAATAACAGCAATTAATTCATTTGAGAAATTTTCAGCCAAGTTTCTTGACCCTTAAAAACTACATTCAAAAGTTTTTAATGTGATTCGCGCTATCTGCATTTGTCTCAAACAAATAAATGATTGAAATTCATTAGCAGGAGAAAGTAGATCAAAAAGGAAATTTGAAACATTTTGTCAATGAGTAAATGGTGCTAATGTTGATGTTGTTAAACAAACTAACCTGCAGAGAGGAACCTTGCATAAGTCCAGTTCTGAGCACATCTGTGAGTGCAACTCAAAAATCTGCCACATTCTCTTGCACTGTGTGCAACCGCCTGGGACTCGCAGTGGACAACTGAAGAAGTGGCGAATAAGCGACTCAAGTCCCTTGCAAGCTGCATATTGGCAGATGGTTTCATCATCCTTAAGCATCTTGCTGCGAGGACCAATTGTCCGGCATCCATCTCTGCAAATATGAATAAGAGCTTCCATTGTTTCATGCAAATGCTTGTACATTTTTCTTTCTTCCGACCTTTTCATTCGATCCTGCCTTCTCTGCATTATAACCATATTTGAAGCATTAGATCAGACAACAACAAACAATCACAGAATATATAATTTTCCAAAGAACAATTGATGAAAGGGAATTACAGAATCTTCCTCTACAAGAGACTCAAGAAGTGTTTGTTCTAGACTGGGATTGGTTTTCTTCATTGTTTTCCACCCTTCCGAGACTGAGATGGACTTCAAATCTTTAGTAATTAGTCGTGTGCATACCAAAGAGAGCTGAGGAGCATCACATAGCTGAGCCAGTTGAAGCACATCCACAACATTCTCTGTGGTCAACTCCTGCTCTAGTAGTTTGATGCAAGTACTTTTCAGGGAAAGGATTGCAAATGCATGGGATAATATAAGAAGATGAAGAACAAATTTCTTTATCAACTCTGGTTCATAGCTGCATAATGAAGCTGGAACTAAGATCTAGATGTCATTCACAGAATAAAATGAATACAAAAACCAGCAACATCACAGAAATTTTACTTCAAGAAACAAATATTTGTGTAGTTAACATAATTCATGAACATCAAATTGCAAAGAGAGAAAGGGGAGCTAACACTAAATATATTTGCCAATTTAGTTTGATTCTGAGCTATCATTCGTTACAAATCAGTGAAAAATTAGTACCTTTTCTCTTAGGTAAAAATATAGATGTGATCTTCTGGAGAGTACAATTTCTTATAATTCCACCAGATGAAAAATTAAACTAGTACAGAGCTAACAGAAATAGATGTTTAAGTAAGTTGATTAGTATTAACATAAGAGGCTAATTACTAAAGTTCACTATGCAAGCAAGTTTTGTGTCCAAATTTTGATTTGTAAGTATTGAACTTGTTGAGGTTGAGGATTAAATTACAATAAAATAGTGCTGAAGTGTAATGGTAATCTATCGCAAGATGGAGGAACAACCTAAGGAAAAATAACTCTTATAACTTCCTCAATTAACATAGTATTAGAGCTGGAATTCTTTGCATACCAGCCTTCATTCCATTAATGAGTTCCTCCACATTGAGAGTTTGATTCTTTCTGCACATCGACTCTTCTGTGAGCTTTTCTTGGTGCTATTAAATCCCACGTGATGTGCATCTCTAAAGAACATCCACCTTCTAAAGGAGTTTTTTTTTTTCCCAATTTCTTGCTGTTTCTTCAAGATCTTCAATCTCCCAAGTGGATCATCCCCACATGAGATTTCCCTTCTTGCCCAATTGTAATCTTCTCCATCATCATTGCAGTTTTCTGGCTCTTGTAAAATTTCTAACTTCTTCTCCATGTAGCACCAGTAGATCTGATCTGTGTCAATTATTTCCAGCAGCGATTCTAACCTGAAGAATCAATCCCAACCGGTACTTTCCAGAAGTAGTAATCTAATCTGCTGTAGATTATTGTATTTCTTAAATTCATGCAAATTCGTTCATCTTTGTTTAGTTTTTTTATCAGCAAAACTTTCAGCCAATAATTCATACATCTGCTCAGGCCTACCATCAATTCTACAGATTGTCCAATAGAAAACTCTCAGCCAACAAGTTTTAGATTTGTTCTTCTATATTTCCTTTGCAGTAACTCTTATTCCTTGAACATTTTATGACACTTCTTCAAGTTCTTGCTAATATTTGAATCTGATTTAAATCATTCAGCAACATTCAGCATGGTGACCTCAATTTTCTGAAGATAGAAGTGCGGATCTGCCGCCAGACCTTGTGCATCAATTGTTTGTGATTTCCTCTTCAAGTCTTCATGTCTTGGAGGATGATCAGTGATGCAATCTAAAGCATTCCGTGCCGGCTGTCTTGAGGGCACACCTTCTAGCACTGGCTACACTATTGATACCAAAGTTCAAAATTTAGAGCTGGGCCGAAGTTTCAGTCCTTGATTGGAACAATACTGTTTTGATATCATACCGATGTTTCAACACATGGCGCCGGTAATGAATTGGAGTTCAAGAAATAACAAGATGAAACATAGGAAGGAGATCAGTGTTGTGTCAAGTATGGTATTAAATCTTATCCTGTGCATGGCGAACAGTCAAAATATATCATTTGGTAAATTATCGAATCTCGATATCACTTAGCACATATAATGTCTCGTTCCTTTGCTTCATGTCCTTCCTTCTTCAATCTCCAATCTGTCACCAACACCATGCATCGAAGCATCAGCATGATATTGGAACATTATCTTTCTGGTCAAAGATCGAAACTACAACATGGCTTGACGTTTCACCCAAACACAGTATGAGATTTCAAACCATAGTTGATACACCAATTTAAGAATAAAATTCCTTCCTTTGGTGGCATAAATGCACCATCTGGTCTATGCCATCTGTAGGTGCTTTTATTGTTTGAATGGGGAATATTCTTTAGTCAAAAATTTAGATTCAAAATTCAGGAGCTTTAGAGTATGTCTGGTAATATTTTCCTTTTATTGATCTTAAATCTTCATATCATTCCGTGAGTTTCTCTCTGAAGAGGATCCCTCATTTGTTGAAGGTGTTGATCAAGTCATTATTCCAAAACCATTGTCACATTCTTCAGTTTCCTTCATACCCATGTTTTCTTTGAGCTTAATATCTGGTAGTAAACTCATTAACTTGCCATTTTTTTAATAACCTGCTACTGATTCTGTTTCATAGAGAGCACTTGGTATAGAGCAAGAGCTTCGAAGATTATATCAGTTGACTATGGTTGTGGATTCATCTACTAGGTGGCAACTCCACTCCATTTTAAATCTATAATTGTCTAGGTCCTAGCCACCAAACCTAGTAAAGGTAGTGTCCTTAGTTTGTCCAATTTTTAGAATCTTGAATGTGAGTCCTATTAGTTAAAACAATATTCTCAATCCCCCTTCCCACCAGCTACAAAATCACTCTTTTCTTTACTACATTAAGATATTTGGAATCCGAGTCATTTTTAGGCTTTAAGCACTTTGTTGCCTACAAGATGACTACTCTAGAATGATGACTTTTCTCATAGGAAAAGCATTCTATCGCTTTTCTAATACTCAATTTGGGGATTAAAGCAATGAAAATCATCAATGCCAAAGAATATTTCTTTCATAATTTTCAATCCTTTCTCTCATGCCAAAGTGTCCTCCATCAATTTTCATGTTATGGGAGTTCCTCTTATGTTTTGAAATAATGTTATTTTCTCTGCATAAAACCTCATAGATTGCATGCCTTATTCTACTCCCCAATCCCCTTCATAGTTCTTTTCCCTCATGAGGCACTTTACTTTCACCTCGTATGTTATTTATTTTTATTCATCTTTTCTATTTAGTTAGAAATAACTTATGGTTGAATTTGTCAAGTGAATCTTTTTTTATTAACCTTACATGTAAAAGGGGTATTAATGCTACTCTTTTAAGTCAATATATCTGTATTTCTACAGATGTAACCTCTTAATGCAAGGTTCAAAATCTCCGACCCTGTTGGAGTTTCAATGTTTGATTCCAATGATACTATTTGGTACCGTATTGATACTCCAATGCATGATATCGGTGGTGGATTGAAGGTTCAAGAAGGAGATGGAGTAGAGGAATGAGATATTATGCCAAATGTTATCCAGTTCCGGTAATTTACTAAAACAATACGTTTCGCCGGTTTCACTAGATACGGTACTAGATTTCAAATTGTGTATGACTGTATTCATTTCTTTGGCAAATCATCCATCTATTATTGTTGCAAAGATTTTTCCAATTTTCATTATTGTTATTCTTATTCCTACTCCATTATTTGTCCCTATTTCACTATCTTCTTTATGGCCCTTGGCTATAATCTTTGGAAAGGAATCTTAAAGATTCTACAATATCTCAATAATATTAAGAAAAGGGTATATTGTGAATTGGACACTTCCCAACATATAAGAGTTCTATGTCAAGATATTTGGTTCTTCTTGGAGACAACTTGATATCTCAAAAACTAAGAAGGAAATTACTGTGGCCAAATCAAGTGCGAAAGTTAAGTAATATTCCTAGTAAACCGATAAAGTTATATTGTGTTGATTAAGCTATCATCCACAATACTTCCAATTCTATTTTTTAGAAGAGGATGAAATATATTGAGATTGATTGTCACTTTATCCAAACAAAAATGTAGTTTAAGAGGATCCTTATCTTTTTTGTTAGCTCCAAGAATTAACTAGCATATTTGCTTACTAAATATTTGAAATATATTAGAATTGATTATATTTATAAGTTTGGATTTTATAATATTGATGAACTATCTTAAGAAGTGTTGAAAACTAAATTAAATATAGAAAGGTTCAAGAGTGTAAGCATACCAACATGAGGGGTGTATACAGAAAAGAACAATAATCATAATTTTTGACAGGATATACAACAATGAGTTAAAAAAACTAGCAAAGCAATAAAATTTATGAAACGATATATAACAATGCCAAATAAATAATAATAAGGGCATAAATGCATGTAGGTTTGCAAAACAGAAAAATTATAAAATTAAAGAGAAAAAATGTCGCACACTCACCAAGCAGAGTAAAGGAACCGTACAAATGTACGAACACCTTCTGAAGGCACACCAGGTATTTTTATCTTTCGAATCCTCTCTTTGATTTTTGCTTGCTCTAACATATTTTTCAGGATAGGCGATGCATTTGCCTGACCAATATGTGAGATTACCAACGAATAAAAGTCAATTATGAATAACTAAAACTAATAGTTGTAGATAATGTTATATCTATTGCACATTGATGGTTTTAGAAATTTGTCATCAATGTAAATCAAACTACTTTACCAAACCAAGGTTTTTCTGATATATAGTTGTTAAGAGGAGTTAAACTTATAAGGGTATCTTAAGTCATGTATAGTGGGTTTAGTAGGTTTATAAATTGAGTCTCTATATACTATGTAATAGATGACATTTCAAAATAAGCAATACAATTCAATTCTTACGACTTGAACATAGTATCTAGGCTACCTATTTATGCATGGGTTTCTTCTATAATAATCTCTTATGAAAATGTCATATGCAACATCCAAAGTTGCTGATTTCATCTACAACCTCCTTTAACCTTTTGGATCAGTCTCTCTACATCCTCCTCAAGTGAGTACACACGTATCCCTCTTCATGTTAAGCCAATGTCCAAGCCTTCTTTCACTCGTCATTCCTCTCTTCCTATGCTTAATAGTAAATGAATCCTTCTCCTCCATGGCTGTCACAACCGTTGAGCCATCCTCCATTTCCTCCCCTCATTTTGATGAGCTAGCTGTGACACTGTTGGTTAATTAGGGCATATCCCAGAGTTTAGTGGCATAAGGTGTGCGCGCTCTTGTTGTGTGATATTATGCACTGAGTCAATATTAGCATCCAGTCTATAAACACAGGTTTCTTCTCCAATGCTATTATTGACCAACACCACCTCCATTTCCTTAGAACACTGCTGGTTTCTTCTCCCTTGAAGGCTCAATTTCTCCCAACTTGAATCTTGCTTAGTGTCTTGATGGCCTCACCCTCTAACCTTGTCAACCTATCCCCTTCATCCTTTGGAACCTCTACCGTTTCTTACTTGTCCAAGAACTGCATCCAAACTATTGCAGCCAATATCCACCAATCAGATGTTCACAATAGAGGCACAATCAGGGTTTGTTTTCTCCCTTAGCAACTGAATAGATTTATTGTTCACCAACATCATGACTGCGCCAATTCCAATAGGCACAAGCCATCCCTTTGGCGCCAAATCTAGCAGTATAACAAAGCTACCACAACGTTTTTGGTTGTTCATATCTTTTGCATTTGTTCTCTTATATATTTCTTAACTGCCTTAGTTTATTTTTGTGTTCTTGATTATCCTTTCACTGCTACCGACGTTTGGTTTCATCTGATTGTCAATATATAATCTTTTATGTTCTTTTTCAATAATCAACAAGATTTCTTTGGTCCTGACCTTATCCTAGCATCATTTCCTTCTGAAGCCTTCCTCACTTGGTTCCTTTTGCACTTGTTTCTCACAAGATGTTATTCATAGTCGACCATAGGACACCTAGTTGAGTGTATTCCTTCTCCCTTTCCACATGTTGGTCATATATTGCACCACTATAGGGAGAAACCCACTCAGATGACTTATTTCATAGGGTCTCTTCCCATCCTTTCAGCGAGACCCTTATTGAATGATTCCTTCTATTTCTTTATTGTGTTGTGTCCTAGTTTGTATGGCAAGGAAAAGCTCATTCAAAAAAGTTATTCTTGGGGTCTCCCATTATCCTCCCTTCTTGCTAATGAGTTGATTTGTATTAAAGGAATTGATGGTTGCATGCTCCATCAAAGCTTTCTTTCCCCTACATGCAAATCTTAGTTTAGCTTTTCTCATGAGAGACTTCTGGTTTATGTAATAAGCTAAACATGGATAGCATCTATGATCTAAGTTGAAGGAAGAGTATTAGAGGTATAAGAGTTATTTAAGTATTTAAATCATGTAGTGACTTTAGCCCCATATATAATGTTTTCGATTTAGGTCTTTAGGCTGGATCCTAAATTGGAGCAAAAAAGAAAAAAAAAAAAAGTGATATCACTCATCCCAAGTGGCTCAGTATCGCGAGCCCCAAGACTAAATACAGGCAGGTAAATCACGATGGCCATTTTGCCCTAGCACAGCGGTTATTTGCATGGGGGGAGGTCAGGCACCCAATGAGTCATTTTACACTTGTTGGGAATTGATCCTGAGACATATTGGAGCAAACACCTATGCAGACACCAATTATGTCAACCCGTGGGGGCATGGTTGGATCCTAAATGAACACTGTAATAGATGTCATTTGATAATAAGTGCCCATAACATCAACAATGGTGACTAACTAAATTAAGATTAAACATAAGGAATCTGATATACTCACAAGAATGCTTGAATGCGCCATAATAAGATCCATATCTTCTGTAAGAATGCGAACATCAGCTTCATATCCTTCACAGAAAAGCTTGTCCCAAGCCTCCCTTGTTTCTTTAGGCACAAAACAATAATCTTTAAAAATTTTGGAATATTTTTTTGCACCACAAGTATCTCTGGCTGGGAGTGGAGGTGGTGGTGGAATGCTACCACTAGTTGATTGATATTTGAATGAATTTGGAACACTAAAACTTTTGGATGAAGTGTTGCCTACTGGAAATAGGTTAAATAGTCCATCACACAAATGCTCATTTAATAAGAGTTGTGGAGAATCTAGGTCAAGGCATGCCATTGACTTCTCTTCTTCTTGGACTTCCCCTGAGATGTACAGGAACAAATCTGAAATTTGAAAGTTGTATTAAACATATTCTCCTTGCATTTTGCATCTTGCTTCTCTTATTACTTAACATTTTCATAATATATATGTGTGTGTGTAACATCTCCGAATATCAAAATTAGTCCTGAAATAGGAAGCCATGAAACCTCAAAATTGAGCGGACAAAATCAATCAAAAGTGAGAAGTTCAGATATTTCAGCAAACTATATGAGTTCAAGGACCCATGAAAAGTGACCTTGCAATGAGGTCCCCTTCCCTAGTGAAGTGATCACATAATTGATTGCAATAAGTCCATCCACAATGCACGTCCAATGATTACTTATGAACGAAATTAGTTGATCAAAATGTTTGATTGAAATTGGAAAAGCAAAATCATGTTCTTCAAGTAAGGGAGCATGCAGAAGGCTAACTTTTATAAATAGAGAGAGAGAGAGAGAGAGAGAGAGATAAAATAACATATCTAGAAAACATGTAGACTATCATTTGCCAGGTAATGTAATTACTTTCTGATTCCTTACTATATCTTAACAAAGAGAGGTCCAATTAAGTTTTCAATAAAGTTTAGATGACTGCAGCAGTTAATTGACATTTGATGCAAGCGTCCTGAACCAACTTGATAGAAAGCCATGGTAGTCCTTCCAGAATCTTAAATTGAAGGGAAATATAATTACTTTGTGCTCTAACAAAAATAATTTTTGTAGAAATATTTTAGCCAAATTTGTAAATTTGGTAACTCAGTCAGTCATACTGTAAAATTGTCTATGTTAGTAGTTAAGAAGCAACATGTTTTAAAAAATTAATGTAAGATCAATCAAAAAATACTATTAGGATGACTATAAAAGACAAATTATTAAAAAAAAAAACTATACGAGATCAACTAGGTAAAATAACAAACATAGGCACATATGGCATAGATATGTTCATGCATAAACAACAATTTATACTTCTTGGTATCAGGATGACATGAAGAAAAGAGATCATTCAAACTTAGTTACTATAAACAACAAGGAGAAAGAATTACTCTATTGCAAATTTGCAAGTAAATTCATTAAAGCATCTTTCCAGGATCAAAATAGGTATTGAAATTAAGTTTTCAGTAGAAAGATTGGACTTCTCTCTTCTTAATTTTTAATCCATTCCTCCTTCAAAATCAGACTACCAAAAGGAAATTAAGGAAAAAGATTAGTCCATATATCTTCTTTACTGTGAACAACATGTAGAAAGGATGCTACTGCAATCAAGCCAACTCAAGAATTAAAACCTCACGGCGGGATCACAATATTACCACATGAATTTCACTAATACCATATACGACAACAGAGTTACGAATATAAAATTTTTCATATGAGAAAGAAACTTCAAAATATCAGTTCCCAGAAACAGCAAGTATCCTTGCACCAGAAAAACGGATACAGGACTCGTCATACAGCGACAACACACACGCGAAGTGACAGTAATAACTGAGAGAAGCGAAGAAAAAATTGTGGAAAAAGCCAGGAGAAACTAAGAGACAAAATCCAACGGAACACATACGATTGGATCTTTTATATTGTTCCATGGAACCAGAGAAGAGACAAAAATATATATATGATCAACCTCAGGTCGGTCAGAGCCAGCAAAAATACCCCAAAATTGAAAATTTTAACTCGCAATTAAACTCTACCGTTTCCAAAAGGGGAAGAAAAAAAGAAGAGAAGCAAAAGGCAAGGGACATGATCAGACAGGATGAGACGGAACGCATACCTTTGGATCTCCCTAAGATCGGGTGAAGATTGAGGTGCATCTCCGTGCACCGTGCGGGATTCGGGGAAGGATTAGATATTGCGAAGATTCGCAATGGATTGAGAACCGAGGAGGAGGACGAAAAGGAAGAGGAAAGGACAGGTAGTGGGAAGGCGGCCGACCATGGCGTGTGACGCGATGGAGGGAGCCACGTAAGGAGCTGGAGACCCAGCAATGGGACTATGGGAGAAGAAAGCAGGCATTGGAGTTGTTGCCTCTTGGAGCGTCACTACCACTTTTTGGCCGCCTCCTTGCCATTTGTAATTTTCTTTCAATTGAAATTTCATTTGGCTTTTTTCCTAAAAAACTTAGGTCCTTTTCCAAGTCTTCGCCAGTTGGAGTAATAATTAGTAGTTATATGTAATTTACCTTAATCATCTTTTACCATATGATATGCTAGGGTTGCCACATTGATATGCTATAACAATACAAAACTATTTTTATATATATAAAATATATAATTGAAGCCATAAATTTGAGGGCAAAAGCCTGAGCTAGGCATTTCAATTAAGCAGTGTAAGAGAAGAAATTTGATAACTCATAATGATCTAAATATCATTTTGGAGGGAGGGCAATGCAGCAAGGGTTTGATTTTTATATAGCACATTCTCAAATGTCGACGGTACTTGGACCATAGATGATGTTGTACTGTCTGGCATTTATACTTTTCAGATTTATCTTGATGAATGATAAAAACTTTTATAGAATAAGTCGATATCTTCAAAATTATTCAGATAATAAGACATAAATATTTGCATAATAAAAAATTATTTTGGAGGCATACACTTGAGAGTGTCCTATGTGTTAATAAAGTTTGGATGGTGAAATATTTAGAGCCACTACAAAAAATCAGGAAAATAGCAATGAATTATTAGCGACGAAACATAATATCATAGTTAAATAACGATATTTGCGACTAAATATAGTATCGACACAAACTTTTTTCCTTTTTTTAAAAAAATATATGTTTGCAACGAATCTAGCGGCAAATCAATTCGTCGCTAAACTGTTTGCGACGAAAAGTATTTTTTTCGTCGAAAATGATTTCTTTTTTTTTTAAAAAAATATATGTTTGCGACGAATATAGCGGCGAATTAATTCGCCGCTAAAATATTTGCGACGAAAGTGTTTATTATGTGGCTAAGTATTAGATGTTTGCGGCAAAAATAGTGTTTTCGTCGCTAACAAAACACTTAGCGACGAATTTACCAATTTCACCGCTAATATCCGTTATAATCCCTAATTCTCCCCCGACCCTTTCTTTCTCCTGTCGACCCTTTCTGCCCCGCGACCCTTTCTTTCTCCCCCCGACCTTTTCTTTCTCCCGTCGCACGCTATTCTTCCTCCCTCATTCGGTGATTCCGGGATTCTTCCTCGCTCACTCATGCGCCCTCCTTCCTCCGGAGAGACTCCCCCGACGCTGCACCGAACGCCCCGACTCTTCCTTCCTTCCGGCGAGGCGACTCTTCCGCTTGAACGTACTTCACATAAGTTCTTTCCACCAAATAGGTTTGTAATGTAGTGTTTATTATACTCGTGCCTCTTTGCGTCAAAGCTTGCCCTTTTTCATTCAAACCTGCACTATTCTGCTTCTTGTTCCTTTAGTTTTTGATTTGATTCAAAAGTACATAGTAGACATGAAACATCTTGGTTCATCTGGTTTTGCAGGAGGAGTACATAGTATAGAAGATAATGTTAATTTCACAGAAGGAGTGAGCATTAATTGAAACTCGAAACCTTTTGTCAGTTGTGTTTTTCATTTTTATTCATCTTTATGTGCTTCTGTCTAATTTAGTTCTTTAGTCCTTAGTGATCTCTTGCCTACATTTTTGTTATCCCCATCCACTCCTCATGTTTGTGTCAAATCTTAGCTTGGTAATTAAAATTAATCTTAGCTTTGTGTCAAATCTTGTCTACCTAGTTTAGAATTGTAATATATTTTTTTGGTAATATAGTCATTTATAGTATAGATGATAATATCTAGTTTAGTTCTTTATAGTATAGATGATAATGATAATGATAATGATAGATGATAATATAGTCATTTTAGGCCACGTGTAGAAAATTTCTTAGTCATCCAACCTATCTTTAGATGATAATGATAATTTTTTATTTTAATGCTTAGATGATAATTTTAGGGTTCTTTTGATGCTATTAATTAATTTTAGGATTATTTTATTAAATAATATGATTTTTTTTATATTGTTAATCAGGTTATAAATATGGATAAAAATTGGATAATGATTGAGAATCGGATTGAGCCTGAATATATAAATGGACTAAATCAATTTTTAAAGGTAGCAGAGAATTATATGATAAGTTTGAATTTATCTAAAGTTCGTTGTCCATGTCGAAGGTGTGGCAATTTGTTTAAATATGAGTTAGATTATGTTCGAGGATATCTTTATAGGTGGGGATTTGATAAATTATATAAAGTTTGGAACTTTCACGGAGAAGCTATGTTTAAATATTGTCAATGAAGAGGAACATGATCAAGAAGATGATTTTGAAGATATGTTTACTGATTTAAGAAATGCAGAAAATATCAATACCAGTGGACCTCAATTAAATGATATTATTAATGCAGATGATATTAGAGGAAGTTTATACCTCAATGTTTGAAGAAAGCACAAAAAGAATTGTATCACACTTGTACTAATTTTTCTGCATTCAGTTTTTTGGTCAAGTTAATGCATGTGAAGGTGTTAAATGGGTGGAGCAATAAATCTTTTGATATGTTAGTTCAGTTATTGCAAGAGGCATTTCCAAAACCGAATGTGATTCCAAACTCTCATTATGAAGCAAAAAAAATGTTAAAAGAGGATTGACATATGAGAAGATACATGCATGTAAGAATAATTGTATATTATTTTGGGATGAGCACGAGAATAAAGATATATGTCCAATGTGCAAGGAGCCCAGATACAAGTATGATGGGATGAATAAGAAAAAGAATGCTCAGAAAATTCTTCGATATTTTCCTTTGAAGGCTAGACTCAAGCAGTTGTTTATTGCCAAACATACAGCAAAAGATATGAGATGACATAAAGAAAAACGGGTTGAAACAGATGGTGTATTAAGGCATCTAGCAGATAGTGAATCATGGAAAGAATTTGACACATTACATGAAATATTTGCTAGTGATCCACGAAATATTCGCTTAGGGTTGGCTACTGATGATTTTAATCCATTTGGAAACATGTCAAATGTTTATAGTATGTGGCCTGTTATACTTGTAAATTATAATTTACCACCATGGAAAATGATGAAGCCATCATATTTAATAATGTCTCTTTTAATTCCTGGTCCTAAATCACCTGGGAAAGAGATAGATGTGTACTTACGACCTTTGATCAACGAACTAAAGGAGCTATGGGATGATGGGGTGGAAACATATGATACATCGACTGAACAAGTATTTCAATTACATGCTACTGTAATGTGGACCATTCATGACTTTCCAGCATATGGAACAGTATCTGGATGGAGCACAAAAAGTTATAAAGCATGCCCAGTATGTCTTGATGAAACTAAATCCCAAAGATTACGGAGTAAAATATGCTATACATGCCACCGTCGATTCTTGAATGTGCAACACCCATGGCGTAGAAATAAGAATTTCAATGGAAAATTTGAACAAGAAGGACCACCACGAAGACTTAATGGTTATGAGATTTTGGCACAGTTAAATGCATTACCCCAAGTGACATTCAGTAAGGATCCTACATTAAGTAAAAAGCGACAGCAATCTTTGGATGAAACCAATTAGGTAAAAAAGTCTATATTTTTTGAGTTAAAGTATTGACCAGATTTAAAGTTGAGACACAATTTAGATGTGATGCACATAGAAAAAAACATCTGCGATGCTTTGATTGACACATTATTTAATATAGATGGAAAATCAAATGATACATTTAAAGCAAGGTTAGACTTGCAAGAAATGGGAATTAGAGGTGAATTGCATTTAAAGAAAGTTGGAGACAAATTTAGTAAACCATATGCAAGTTACACATTGACATTAGAAGAAAGACGTGAATTTTGTCAATTTTTAAAATCCGTGAAGTTTCCTGATGGATATGCTACTAATATATCTAGAAATGTGAATGCAAATGATGGAAAGTTACATGGACTAAAATCACATGATTGTCATGTTTTGTTGCAAAGAATACTTCCAGTGGTCGTATGAAAATTCTTTCCAAAAGACATATGCCGCACACTAATTGAGTTATGTGATTTTTTCAAAAAGCTAACTGCAAGAACTTTACACTTAGCGGACTTATGTAAAATGGAGGAGGAAATAATCTTCATACTATGTAAGATGGAACAAATATTTCCTCCAGCATTTTTTGACATTATGGTTCATTTGGCAGTTCATTTACCTCGTGAAGCTATGTTAGCTGGACTAGTTTCTTCACCATGGATGTATCCTTTTGAACGATATTTGGGCAGACTAAAAAAGTATGTTCGTAATAAAGCAAGGTCTGAAAGATCTATTGCAGAAGGGTATATTGTAAATGAGGCATTGACTTTCAGTTCCTTATATATGAGTCAAATTGAGACAAGATTTAGTAGGCCAGAACGAAACCAAGATGTTCAACCAGTAACATGCAACTTAAGTGTTTTCTCACAACAAACAAGAGTATTTGACAATCAACATAATCTAAAATTACCTTTGACTTTGTATAAGAAAGCACATTGGTATATTCTCAACAATTGTAAGGAAGTTGACCAATATAGGAAGCAAGTTTTTACATTATATAATTTTATTGTTTATATTTCATTATACAATTGTAAAATAATTATTTGTTTCTGCAGTGAACATCTACAACTTCTGTCACATAAAGTTCATTCAAATCAACTTCTCCAATACCATGAGCGAGATTTTCCACAATGGTTTAGGGATAGAATGATAAAGTTAAAGAATTTAACAAATTCAGAAATCACAAACGAGTTATATTATTTAGCAATGGGACCTGATGTTGAAGTTCAACTGTATGATGCCTGTATTGTAAATGGTATTCGATACCATACAAGATCTCGTGATGCTCGCAGAACTACTCAGAATAGCGGGGTTAGCGTACCATCATCCGATGATGGTGACAATTTATATTTTTTTGGAGTGTTGAAGGATGTTGTTCAACTATTTTATTCTTTCAGATATAAAGTATAATTATTTTGGTGTGAATGGTTCCAATGTAATCCGAAAAAAAATCAATAGTTGAAAATTTTGGTCTATTATCTATTGACACTTCTAAAACATGGTACGTTGATGACCCATTCATTTTGGCCAACCAAGCAAACCAAGTTTATTATTTAAATGATATAAAGCGTGGAGGTCATTGGAAGGTAGTGCAAAAGGTTCAACACCGATAAATATATGAAGTAACTGAAGTTGATGAAGTATCAAAAGAAATTAAATCTGGAAATAATTTCAATATTGAGACTAACCAAGATAATTCTTCTAATGAAGCAACTTTAGTAGTTGGTGAAGAATTAGAGATATCCCAACTTTGTATATTAGATGTTGAGCATCAACATATAAATATGCCAAATGCACAAGTGGAGCTAGCTAGGGATGCTCAAAGTTTTCTTAACGATGAGGATGAAGATATTGAAATTGATAGTGACACAGACGATCAAATATCTCTTTCAGATGATAGTGGTGAATAATTTTTATGAACATGGTAAATATGTTTTCCTTTATTTTTAATTCATTACTTGTAGATATCTATATATGTTGATACATATTTGTTGATCTATATATGATGAATATGTGACAGCCATGCCGCCTAAGAGGATTGAGCATTTACCAGTTTTGGAGACTCTTGTAGATGATAGTTCTTCCAGTGGTTAGTTGTTTTGTATTTAAATTAGAAAAATTTTATTTAGATATTTCATCTATTGATTGTTAACACTATTGCATTTACAGGTCGACCGCTACGTAGGGAGACACGTGGCACACATTCTGATCGGCTGCGACGCCAGATTAGTGCTCGGGGTAGATTGCCCGTTACTTTTCGTCAGAGCGATGAGCATCCCATTGGTCCTAATGCAGCTTCATTTATGACCGAGTTAGGCCTCTCGGTAAAGAAGTTTGCACCATTACAAGCTAAGAGTTGGAAACACATCTCCGCTGAGAATAAAAGGATGATATACGATCGAATATCAGTAAGTATAAGTAATTCAACATATTTATAACGACTCCTTTATTACTAACCATTTTTCAAACTGCTTTTGATAAAAGTTTTCAGGAGGGCTCATCGTCGGTCATGAAGGAGACCGACCGATTGATGAGTGCACGATATAGAGACAATAGATCTAAAATGCATAACCATTATAAGAAGCTATCGCACCTTCCTCCTGCTGAGCGTCGACAACATATTCCTCTTGAGTTCTGTGAGACTTAAGATGATTGGGACTACATGTGTGCTCTGTTTGAATCTGAAGCATTTCAGGTAACTCATTTTATAACAAATGCCTTATTTATATAAAAATTTAATTATTTGTTCCATAACTATTGTTTTGTTTATACAAAATTTTGTATTGTAGAAACGATCCAATAAATGTCGAACATCGAGGAAAACTCCCATATAACCATCGTGGAGTTTCTAAATCATTCATCTAGTATAGTTATGACGGTGTAAGTGTTAATTTTATAGTTATCTTGTATTATTTGTTGATTAAAATATTAACACATTATTTTTTTTAGACCGATCAGTCACAAAGAAAAGATCGGATTACTGTCTTTAATGAAACTCATTATAGTTCAAAGAAAGGGTGGATTGGGGACACGACAAAAACTGCATATGTATGTTTTGACCTTATTTAGTGAATTTGTTCTTAACTTTGCATAATTATTTTTTACAATTTTTTTAACATGTTTGTTTTTTCTAGGATGATATGGTGAGACTACGTGATGAGTGTATTCTATCACAAAATCCTGAAGATGTCATCGATATAGTCCAAATTGCAGATACAGTTTGTGATCAGGTTTGTGAGAATATTATTTAATAACGACCGATACAAATTTCATTTTTTCAAAATATATATGACATGTTGTCTCGATATTTTTATATGAAATGTTGCTCATCTTCTTTCAATACTTCTTGCAAAACATACTTGTAGCAAACCCACCCCTTCTTTTAAGCTCCCACTGATGGTAGGAAAGCTTTTGAAGCTCTTTTAATTCATGCTTTTCTTATATTGATTGTTTTTAGATTAGTAATGCTCAGCTACGAGCAAATGTGGTATTGTGGTAGCTTCATGTTGCACAATAGATCTCTTTCTTTAATCAGCATCAGTTTTTACTTTTTTTCAAGGATTTACTGTTCTTGTTTTACTTGAGAATTCTCCAACTAACTCCGTTGGTGTACATTACAATCTCTTGATTTTTCTGTGGCTTGTAAAACTTAAAACATAGATTGTTCTACTTTTAGGATATTAATCGTTTGAAGTGACAGATATGTAGTATATCTTTGCTAGAGGAAAATACTAGAAGTAAAATAATTAGGCAGTATTTATGATCTTCAGAGTAGTATCTTCATCCGGTTGCTTAGGAGGTTTCTTGATTGAAAACTTTGCATCGGTGCTTGCAAGCTTTGATGAAGTGGGTGCTGTCTGGGTTGAGGGGTTGGCGTTCTTATTGGCTTTCAAGGCTGGCTTAACTTGAGACTGAGCAGAAGGCCTTGTCTCCCATGCCTGTGCTGCAATCCACTTGTCCACCCAACTCCATTCCCAGTTACCTTTTGCTAGCTCATACACAAATGGCCCTTGGTTGATCCCTGAGCTTGCCCTCCACTGCATCAAGTGGAAGACAATTCCAAGCAGTACAATTATTTTGATAAGTTTTCATCACACCTTAGCAAGTTGTTCAACTACAAACCTGATGGGAGAGTGCATAAGCCATTGCTCGTTCGTGCTTAACTGTAGCTTCTTCCCTTTGTTGTATCCTAGCAATTATTTCCTCCTTAGTTTCGGTGCCTCCATTCCATTCTACCTGTTGAGAATTCAAGATAAGACTTTTATTTTGATCTAACAAAGCTAAGTTACAAAACAGAAAAAAAGAAATAATGAACAATGTTAAATTTGATTCATGTTTATCAATGCAGATTACATCCAAATCCTGAAGCTTTGCCTCGAGCTTCAACTGGTTCTCATGTCTCATTTAAATTCACTTTGCTTCCACTTAATTTTTAGTATATCATATCATATCATATCATATGTTTTATTATCTTCAAAATTTTCTATTAGGTCCTCGGTACTCGGTCTAGATACATCAGAGCACTTGGAAGTAGGCCGAAGCCAGTTAGGTCCACTTCTTCAGATGCCACATCCTCATCCAGATCAATTAATGCTGTATTGCATGAAAGACTTCAATCGACTCAAGATGAGTTAACGAATACCAAAATTCAGCTAGCAAACATCCAAGATGAGTTAACATCAATTAAATCAAGACAAGATTTGTTTGAACAAATACTTAACCGATTGGCACCTGGAGCATTAGATTCTCGGATTCATGATTCATCTTCAGCTCCACCTCCTCCTCCTACATCTTAGGCTTTGATGTTGTGGACTTTTGGATAGAAACATGACGTTCTGGACTTGTTTTGAACTACTTTGGATTTTTGGTTGTGAACTTGGTTGAATTGTTGGTTGTGAATATGTTTTGAACTTGGTTTGTGAATATTGCAATTATATTTGTATTGAAGTATAAGTTAATTGTTAGAGTATTTGTGAATTTGTTGTTATAGTTGTGATGGTTTGTATGTTTATAAACCTGTATATAGAAATTATAAGAATTTTTTTTTTGGCAAAACTAGTGGTTAGCATAAAATTAAACAAATTTTGTCGCTAACCATGAATATTAGCGACACATTTTACAAAATTCATCGCCAATATTCATGGTTAGCGACGAAATTTGTTTAATTTCGTCGCTAACCTGTCTGCTAACTCTTGCAACGAACTTCGATTTATTAGCAACGTAATAAATCGACTAATTTGTAGAAAAGCAAGTAATATGTTAGCGACGAAATTAAGAAACTCGTCGTTAACTTAAATCATAGCAACGATATTATTTAAATCGTCGTTAAATATTTTACGGCGAAGTAATTTTATTTAGCGACGAATAATTTAACGTGGCTAAAATATTAGCGACGAAATTAATTATTTCGTCGCTAATATAAGTTTACGACAACCTTATTACGACGATTTTAGTGATGAAATATTATCGTCTCAAATATTTTTTAACAACGAAAAAATAGTATTAGCGACGATAAATTTCGTCGCAAAATATCTATTTTCTTATAGTGAGTATCCATAATCTATTTATAAAATTTTTCAATTTTTTGATATAGTTTAAAAATCTTTATTACTTAGTTTATTCTTTAATTATGTATTTATAAACATCACTTCTCTAAATTTAAGGAATAGATTTCATTCTCTAAATATTATAGAAGAGAGTGAAGAAATAGGAAAATTGATATATGATGTATTAAAAAATGGATATTTAAATTTAATAAAATATCTTTTTTACTCTAAATTATTCATTTTAGATAGAGAAATTTGTATGAATATTCTAATTTTAACAAGCTTCAATCCTAATTTGACAAAGGATTATTTATTAGATACCTAAAGGAACCCCATGGGATTGCTCATCGCACAATGTGAAACTAAAGTTGAGCTTGATGAAATTCGAGGTGAACCACATACCGACACTCTCCTTATGGAATTTATACAAAACAATCACAAGATATAGTCATCAATTTGTCGGTATGATCATGGCTTAAGTAATCAAGTTCAACTAGAATATTTTGATCCATGATAAAAAGTTTAAGTTAAATTTATTTATATTATTAATTTGTGTGCATCAAGTTTGCAAGGATTTGACAGGTTGCATATGGTTAAGTTAGTGTTCCTAGTTTGTTTGGTTTGACTCGATAGCTTAGAGGTGGGTATGATGAGGACTCAAAGGTAAAGGATAAAGAATGATACAGAACATATGAGAGGCCAGAAAAAACTAGCAGGGTAGATTCTAAGATAAAGGGCATTGAATAGTTGATGAGTCGAGAGCACATGGAACAAGGATCACTTTGTAGGTGACCTAACAAAGGATGACTGTCAATGCATCTGAAGGACTAAGTGTTGATGAAAGGAGTACTATAAATTAAATTTATATTTTGATATTGTCAAAAATTTAAGTTAAATCTTATTATTATCTGATGAATTAATCCAGTATACAGGATACTCAAATTGAAAAATCCTAATAGGTCAGCTGGACCCGATACTATGTAAGAGAAGTCTCAGTAAGTCGTGAAACCAAACAGGAAGTCCAAATGAGTCAAGTAGACCTGACATCTAATAAGTAGACTCGACAAGTCTGGAGGATCCGATATCGAGTCAAGTGGAAATTCTAGCAACCGATCTGATGCTAAGCGTGCGGTTAAGTCCAAATAGGTCTCGAGGATCTAATATTTGGCAAGCAAGTTGAAGTAAGCTACTGAAGGTAATGTGGTAAGGTCATGTCCGAGAAGGCATAAACTTTAGGCGTTGATTCAATTGAAGAAATCGATAGAGATTTCTAAGTTGAGATTAGAACAGTCTATACTATATTATTCATATATTAATATATCTTCTAACTTTGTTTTGCAAGAGCACTATTATTGTATTTGTGCTAA
Organism: Zingiber officinale; assembly: GCF_018446385.1. NCBI lineage: Eukaryota > Viridiplantae > Streptophyta > Magnoliopsida > Zingiberales > Zingiberaceae > Zingiber > Zingiber officinale. The sequence continues at coordinate 57,196,540 of NC_055998.1, read as the reverse complement.
CTCTATTTTGCAGATAAAATTGAGTTCTAGGTTGACCAAGGTTCAGCCGACCGAACCGTAGGATCAGTCAACTGATCAATCAGAAATGGAAGAACTCGCAAACTTGTTAAACAGGTGGATCGATCAATAGATAATGGGGATTAGTCGACCGAACCCAAAATGAAAGTTACAAATGATCAGATCAAATCTTTGCTAGAATGGTAATTCAAGGGTTGATCAACTGATAGGCTTGATCAGTCGATCGAACAGTGAAAATCATGGGATCAGCCAATTTAGATCAATGCAAAGAAGAAAGATGTGGGGTTCAATTGACCGATAGAAGGATTAAACAACCTAAAGGATCAGTCAGCCGAACAGTTTTTCGGTTGACCGAATGTTGGCTATAAAAGAAGCCCTTGATCACCAAGCCAAATACAACTCTCTGATCCGATCTACTCTTCTCTTGTTGTGATTGTCCGTGTAAGCTTCGATAACTCTACCTCGAAAAGTTCTCCAACAATTGTGCTATATCTTTACTTAATTGTTGTTAGTAAGTTTAATATTGTCTTGCACTTATTCTTTGAAGATAGTAGGACTATTACTATCATTATATCATACTTGTATGATCTTGCTTCTTCGAAAGAACTAATATTAGTATTGCCCAAGAAAAGTAGTCAAGGATTGCGGGCTTTGGAGTAGAAGTCGGTTGGGCTCCGAACCAAGTAAAAATAATCAAGTCTTTAGTTTTACTTTCTTTTTATTTCCTTTGCAATTCTTACTCTAACTCAACATTAACAATAAAGAAAAGATTTTTTAATGAATGAGATTTGCCCCCCCCCCCTCCTCTTTCGTCTATCACAATCCAACAATTGGTATCAAAGCAATGCTGCTCTAAAAAGGCTTAACAGTCTTTCTAGCAATTTTTCTTTTATTTAAACTAATATTCTTTTCTTATTATTATTCTTTATCCCGCACTACTGTTGGATCGAAAGCGCTCGAGGGGGGGGGGAGTGAATAGCGCTCGTAGCTTTCACACGTTTCGGATTAAAACATATCAGAATAACGCAGCGGAAATAGTAAAAGAAAGCAACACACGAACACAAGTTATTTACTTGGTTCGAAGTCTTGGGCGACTCCTACTCCAAGGCCCGCGATCGTTGATCGCTTTTGGTGGGCAACAATCATAATATCGAAATTTTGGTACAATAAAGAATTACAATTAAGTGAACTGAAAATAAACTATACCGACAACACTAAGTGAAAAACTGTAGCTTTGGGTCGTCGGGAACTTGTCGTAGCTTAGCCGGGTCATTTCTTGAGCAGCACACGAAGGAAGAACACTTTAGAATTGATGATTTCGAAGTGCTGCTCGAGACTGCTTAAATAAGCTATTGGAGGCGCCTCCAATGCCTCATGGAGGCGCCTCAAACACGAGATTTTATCCTGTAAAATCAGTTGTCGATGAGCACTCGTCGCTGCCTCTTATCAGCCTGGAGGCGCCTCCATCAATCCTTTGAGGCGCCTCAAAGCTAGTGTCCAAGGCGCCTCAAACTCCATTTGAGGCACCTCAAGCCCCACTTCGCAGCCAGCTAGCCCTTTGCACCCGAGGCGCCTCCAAGCTCTATGGAGGCGCCTCGGACACTGTTCATCCGAAGGAAAACCTTGTTTTTTTATACCTGTAAGACATGTTAGTCTGAAAACACAAACATATCCTACAAAACAAAGTTAGCACAGATAAATATATAAAATGAATTATTCGACAGTCTCCAGACTGTCCGGTTTTGACTTCGGATTTCCAACCGGAAACCCTAGGTCGAACCGACGCCTATTGTTCCCTCTTCCGGGGAACACGTCCTCACCTACTTCACTCTGGAAAGATTACCTTTTGCTAGTTTGGTCCTCCAGACCGACTAGACTTTTGCTCGGCGCTCGAGTCTTCCGGTCTTCATGCTGGACGTCTGGTCCACGACCCGTCCAGTCTTCCACCTGGTTTGCGACATCAGGATTTCAACCTAGGGTTACCGCCCCCCCTAGGATTTTTGCCCGAAGACCTCGACCCACCAAAGCTTTTCGCATAGGGTTACCACCCCCTAGGGTTTTCCACTTGCCTAACCGCAGCTAGGACTTTTGCCTAAGTACACTTAGGACTTTTCCTGCAATGTTCATTCAACATATTAGTAAACAAAACACCTTAACTTTGAACCCTTTGACATAATCAAATCCTAGGTTCGATCGTCGGATGCTTTCCGCACCAACAACTACTAATCCCAAGATGAAGTCTTAGAAATCTTATTCAATATTTTTGTCTATACTAGAACGACAAACTCTCACCAAGAAGGTTACAACACTGTGCGGCCACTCCTCTTCAATGGAGAAGATTTTAGCTACTGGAAGAGGATGATGGAATGCTTTTTGAAGTCTGACATCGACATATAGTTTAGTATCAAAAAGGGGTACAAACCATCAAACAAAAATGGAGAACCACTAGATCCAGAAGATTAGGATCAAGAGATGAAGAAGAAGGCTCAGATTGACCACAAAGGACGAACACCCTCCAGTGTGATCTAACAAAGGAATAACTCAACCGAGTCGACCCTTCGAAAATGCCAAAGAACTATCGGATCGACTAGTCAAGCTATATGAAAGAACTGATGACTCAAGGTAATAAAAAGTGATCTTCTTTTAAATCAATTGTTCAATATTAAAATGTTACATGGAGAAACTGCAACTCAACTACACGCAAGAATTAAAAACATAATCAACGAACACCTCATCGACTGCCATCTAGAAAATTGAGACATAATAATGTATCACTAAACTCCTTCCCTCGAAATGCATTATGGGCATTGATGGTAGATGCTTATAAAGTTTCGAATGATCTTTACATTATAAAGTTAGAGGAATTATTTTGTGAATTAGAATTACATGAGCAAACTAACACTAGCTAGACCGAGAAAGATATAGCCTTGTATGTGGATTGTTATGCATGTGAGAGGGGAGTGAATCACGTGGCTTTAGAAAACTTATCTTTTTCATTTTATAAAATGAGTACGTAGCAAAAAACTAAATACAAAAATAGAACAAGCACATGAACTCAATCGATTACTTGGTTCAGAGCCTTCGACCACTCCTACTCCAAGACTCACGATCTCTCGGATCATATCGATGAGTAATCTATTATAAACCTCTTCCAAAATAGCTAGAAGAGGGGATCGAGTACAATAATGAATCAAGGACAAGTGTAATAATCTACACTTTCCTTTATGCAGTACTTAAATAAAATCTTGTTACCCAACATGTGAAGATTCTTGAATTGAGCTCAGTGTCGGACAGCTTCTCAGCAGTAGTAGCAATGTCGCAGCATAGCGGAAGGACAAAGTTTGAGCAGTTGGAAACTCGAAGGATTGTGTATTGAACTTATAAGTGAGTTGTGTATGAAGAGAGGGTCGGACAACCCTTTTAAAGAGGACTGAAGGTGCCTTCAATGCCACTGAAGGTGTCTTCAAGCCCAAAATTCATCCCTCGAAAAATGGCTCTTATCATCAATGAAGCTTTTTGTCTTATTCGAGAAAAGGTGCCTTCAAGGCTCTCTAAGGCGCCTTCAGTGTCAGGCTTCAAGGCGCTTTCATTTGCATGGCGCCTCCACACCCTTCTGCGCGATGACTTCAACCAAAGCCTCCGAGGTGCCTTCAGCAGTACAAGAGACGCCTCAAGTACTATTCACCCAAGGTTTCTTGTTATTTTTTCTCCTGCAAAATATGTTAGTTTAACAAGAAAATATCTAACCTACAAAATAAAGTTAGTATAATTATAAAATGTCAGTATTGACTTGTCTTCCCGAGGCCAGGATCTAGTCATGGTTTCAATTTATGTTTCCAAAATGGACCTAAATTGAACCTGCGCCTAAAGTCCCTAATTGGGACTCGTCTTCACTGGAATACTCTCCTCTAATAAATTACCTTACTTACCACACATAATTGCTTGACTCTACCTTGGTCCACTAAGTCTTCCCACTAGTTGTCAGGTCCGTAAACTCAACTGGACTTCAGCCAGCTGTCAGGTCCCGCAGACCCAACCGGACTTCCCGCCAGATATTAGGTCACTGCTTGACCTATCTGAACTTCTACACTAGCTATTAGGTTCTCCAGACCTAGCTAAATTTTAACCTCATGTCAGACTAGCCAAGTTTTGTATACTTGGCAAAAAAGTTAAATCATAACACATCTAACTTTAATCCACTTGTTATTAATCAAAACTTAGGTTTGACTATTAGTGCCAATTGCACCAACAATATGCAAGTCAAAACAAGATCAAGGAAGCTAAGTCCAAGTCAAAGCCCAAATAAGAATTTGAAAGTGAGTTAGATTCAGATTCAAACAACAAAGAAGAAATAGTAAACATGGTAAGAAGAATGTTGACTAGAATTTCAATAAAAAGAATATGAAGAAAGTACAAAGCATTCCAACTATATCAAAATCTGAGATAATCTGCTACAGGTGCAACAAGAAGGTCCACTACAAGCATGAGTACCCTAACCTAAAGGAGGAGAAGACCAAGTCTGCAAAAAGAGGAAAGCACTTAAGGCATCATGGGACAAATTTTCATCGGAGGAGTCGGATATTGAAGAACCAAAGTAATCAAGTCATCTTGCACTTTTGGCAATGAACGAAGGATTCGAGTTTGAGTATGAATCTAATTTCGAGTCTAAGTTTGAGCCAAGCCACGAATCCATATTCATTTCAGAAGGACCAAAAAAGGTAAATTTATTTTCAGAATTTCAAATGCATAAAGTCATTAAATGTTTATTTAAAAAATTGACTAAATCTAAGGCTTAGAATGAACTGCTACTTAAGGAAGTCAACCACCTTAAGGAGCAAGTCAACTTGAATCTCTCAACTGACCATGTTTAAGAGAAAGCTTTAAGTCAAGTTATACAACTCGAGGAAGAAAATTCAAATTTTAAAGGTCAAGTAGAATAACTTAAGAAAATGTTGGAAATGTTTAACTTAGGCTTCAAGTATTTGAATATGATTTTTGGATCTCAATGAGCTATGTACAATAAATCTGGACTTGGACATGAAGCTAATATAAACAATAAATCCTATATGTCTCTGTTAGGTCAAAATGTTAAAAATCTAGTCCAAGAATGGATTCTGAAAACTTCTCTAACAAAGCAAATAGAACTAAATTAATACTATGTACTAAAAAATAATATTTATTACTTAAAACATAAAATCAATATTTTAGGAGAGGCAGAAAAATAGTTATCACCTCAATAACTTGACCTACCCGTCTAGGTATTTAAGACTAGTAATAGTAGGGCAAATTTTAACTTAGTTCCTGTAACGACCCGTCTTCTACTAACTAAGCTGTAAGGCTTATCGTCACATTATGTTGTGCTAAACTATTCCCTGACCATCACTAAAACTAGACGCGGAAGCTGTACTAATTAAAATTTTGCTAAGCTGTTAACATTTCTTGGTGCTACAAGTACTAAGGAGTGTAATCTAAGTATACCTAACATATACTACAACCCCTATGGTCAAGGAACTGAAATATATGTTTCCCAGCTGTTATCAGACCTCCCAATCGATCCACGGATCGATTGGAATAGTCAGATCGATCCAGGAATCGATCCAGATGGCTACTGTATGCGGGACATAAGTTGGATCGATCCAGTGATCGATCCAGCACGCTACTGTTCTCGGGGCAATAATTTGGATCGATCGGCTGATCGATCCAGGCTGGTCAATCGATCCAGTGATCAATCCCAGAGCTCTCTGTTCGCGACGGAAATGGCTGGATCGATCGGCTGATCGATCCAGAGGCCTACTGTTCGCGAAACAGATTGCCCAATCGATCAGCTGATCGATTGGGAACCCTCGAATCGATCAGCTGATCGATTCAAGTTACTGATTTCGTGCCAAATGTCTGATTTCAGCACTGTTTCGTGCCTCAACCACATTTCCAGTTCTAAGATGGCTAGGAAACACTCTAACGATGACAATTAACATTCTAACATCATGTATTTAACATTCTAAGCACAATCTAGAGCATGGTTCGTTAGCTCATGGCGTTTAACATACTAAAACAAAGGATAATAGAAATACTAAAGTTCATGTGCTTAATTGAAATTGCTGGATCCCTAGGATCTTTATTCCATGTTCCATCCACACACATCCTCATCAGTGCATTGACCTCCAGCCTCCACTAGTCCATCTTTCCTTTACCTTTATCTGCAGTATAAGGAAAGAGTATCTATAAGCTTTCGCTTAGTAAGAAACCATCTACTCACAAAAAACAATGCATACGATGCAACTCATGATTTGAAAACATGCTATTTGAAACATATGAACACTGAATATACTAAGCATGGCATGACATACATCATACAACATGGCAATCATAACTGAACATAGAATTATCATGCATATTCACGGGGAAAAACTAAGCTGGGCATGATACTGAAACTGGAACTGCAACTAAGCTAAAACTGATCTTAAACTATAATCACTTAATTAGATTATGAGTTTGAAAGCTATTATCATAATAAGTGAAAATACTAATCATGCTGCTGTTTGGGCCCGGCAACTGTACTTGCTATGCGCGCATCTCTAACTAGACCCGGGGTTGCAAGTCCCGAATTTAGAAGAGCTACTAGGTTATCTAAACCTAGGGACCGACTATGGGAGCCCAACCCAATGGATATCTAATCCAGTACAGTGCCACTGAAAATAAAATACTGAATATAGCTACTAATTGCTTATTTTGCTGTTTCTAGGTTATCTGAACCTAGAGCTAGGTTATCTAAACCTAGAGGCGACTGTGGGAGCCCACCCATTGGACCGTAGTCCCATATAAGCTGAAACTAGACTAATATACTGATTTAAATGCTACTAATGCATTTAACTGAGCTGTTAAAAATATCTGAGGTGGTATTTAGCTACACTAATCATTTTGTCGAACACTTGGTGTGCTCCAACTCTCCCCTCTAATAGGGAGACCACCTCTAGGCACCCGACAACGTCTAGAGCCTCCAATTGAAGGAGAATAACGTGTCTGGCCCATCTAGAGGTGTTCAACTAGATCCCTAATCTGCGAGGAGGGTTTAAACACACCCTGTGTGCCGAAAAATCTGCATATAGCTAAACTAAAGGCATGCAACCAAACGAAAGCTACTTATACTGTAGGTGAGGGGTTTCTTACCTCCTATTCGTAATTTCTTACGATTCTATTCGCTAGAATTCCGGTGGAGACGATCCTTTCGACGATCTTCTCGCGTCCACGCGTTCCCCTCGCGAAGGAGAGCGTCCTCGTGCCGGAGTTATCGCCGGAAGATGTCCTCGGGGCCCTAGGGAGAGAACCCTAGGTCTTCCTTGTGGTTTGTTTGGGCGCCGAGAGAAGGAAAAGGAGAAGGAGAGGGTGTTCGGCGGTGAGGGTTTTTGAGAAAGAGATGTTGCCGAGCCAACTAAAAATAACCCAAACCAACTTAAGTTTTTAATTTATAATAAGTGGGTAACTAGGCCCAACTCAAATATAAATATAAATGTTTCCATTCTCTTTCAGCACGACCCTACTGGGTTCAACTGGTTACTAACATTATCCCTAAACCATAGGTCTCGGGTTCAATTCCCGCTAAGGCCGTTTTCATTTTCTAATTATTTTTGCTGCTTCCGCTACTCGGAAAATTCCAGAAAAATATCTAAAATCCCAGAAAAATCATAGAATATTTATAATGTAGTTTCGAGAATTTTCGAGCGTTACAATCCCCCATACCTTATAAAAAGTTCGTCCTTGAACTTAGAATAATTCTGGGTACTTCTACCTCATGCTGGCTTCTGTCTCCCAAGTTGCCTCTTCTGCTGTGTGACTGTGCCAAATAACTTTGACTAATGATACTTTCTTGTTCCGCAATTTCTTAACCGCTCGGTCTATTATCTGAATAGGCCGACTATCATAGCTGAGGTCTTTGCGGATCTGTACCGACTGGGGCTCAATCACCTGGGTGGCATCTGGGGTATGCTTCTTCAGCATAGAGACATGAAATACGTTGTGGACAGCTGACATTTCCTGGGGTAGCTCTAGCTCATATGCTACCTTGCCCACTCTTCTGCTGATAAGGTATGGTCCCACATATCTGGGACTTAGCTTGCCCTCCTTCCCAAAACGCATTACTCCCTTCATGGGAGCTACTCTGAGGAACACTGAATCCCCAACTGAAAACTCTAAGGGTCTGCGCCGTGTATCAGCATAGTCTCTATCCTCTGGCGAATTTGCTGTATAGCTGCTGTGGTATCTACTACTAGATCTGTCTGGAGTTCTAGTTCTTTCTGTTCACCACTCTCATACCAGCAGATTGGAGATCTACACCTCCGCCCATAGAGAGCCTCGTAAGGTGCCATGCCGATAGTGGCCTGATAGCTGTTGTTGTATGCAAATTCTGCTAGGCTCAGATATTTGCACCAACTTCCCTTGAAGTCTAGGGCACACGCTTGGAGCATATCTTCGAGTACCTGATTTACTCGCTCCGTCTGACCATCGGTTTGAGGATGGAATGCTGTGCTGAACTTTAACTTAGTGCCCAACGCTGACTGTACACACTCCCAGAAGTGTGATGTGAACCTGCTGTCTCTGTCTGAAATGATGGTTCGTGGAACTCCATGTAGTCTGATGATCTCCTTGAGATACAACTGAGCTAGCTTCTCCATGGAGTAGGATATCTTGATAGCTAAGAAGTGGGCTGATTTAGTCAACCTGTCGACTATTACCCAGATGGCGTCAAAACCATTCGTGGTTCTGGGCAATCCCACTATGAAATCCATAGAGATATCCTCCCACTTCTATTCTGGAATCTGTATAGGCTGCAGAACTCCTCCTGGTCGCTGATGTTCTGCCTTGACTCTCTGACAGATGAGACAGATGCTAACATATCTGGCGATGTCTCGCTTCATTCCGGGCCACCAAAAATGGTTCTTCAGGTCTTGATACATTTTGGTGGAACCTGGATGCATCGCATAGGGAGTCTTGTGAGCCTCATCTAAAATCCGTCTCCGTAGCTCCTCCTGATCTGGAACACAGAGTCTGTCACCAAAATACAACACCCCGCAATCGGACACTCTGAATTCTCTACCTTCTGATTCTGCTAGCCCTTGCTTGATTTTCTGAATTTTAGGGTCCTGCTCCTGAGCTAACTGAATATCACCAAGCAAGGTAGACTCTAAGGTCATAGTAGAGAGCTGTCCAACGATGAGTTCGAGACCGAAGTCTACGATCTCCTTCTGTAGGGACGGTGATACGGCTGTAAGAGATAATAAGGTAGCACTGGATTTTCTGCTAAGTGCGTCGGCTACCTTATTTGCTTTCCCTAGGTGGTAGAGGATGTCTATATCGTAATCCTTGACCAACTCTAACCATCTGCGCTGTCGCATATTCAGATCCTTCTGAGTGAAGAAATACTTCAGACTCTGATGATCTGTATACACTCTGCACTGAGCTCCATATAAGTAATGTCTCCAAATTTTGAGAGCGAACACTACTGCTGTAAGCTCAAGGTCATGAGTCGGGTAATTCTTCTCATAATCCTTGAGTTGTCTGGAGGCATAGGCGACCACTTGCCGTTTTGCATCAATACTGCTCCTAGTCCCAACTTAGAGGCATCACTATAGATGTCAAAGCTGCTGGTGTTGTCTGGTAGAGCCAAAATGGGAGCACTGGTCAATCTTCTTTTTAGCTCGCTGAAGCTGTTCTCACAGTTCTTTCTGGTAAGAGCTGTCAGTGGGGAGGCTATCCTGGAGAAGTCCTCTACAAACTTTCTGTAATATCCTGCTAATCCCAAAAAGCTCCTGATTTCACTGGCGTTCTTAGGTCTCTTCCAGTTACTTACTGCTTCTATCTTGCTGGGATCTACCATAATCCCATCCTTTGAGATGATGTGACCCAGGAAGGACACCTGATCTAGCCAAAATTCACATTTCGTGAACTTGGCGTATAGCTGGTTCTGCTGAAGGGTCTGCAATACTAGTTTCAGGTGCTCTGAGTGTTCTTCCTGAGTTCCTGAGTAGATAAGGATGTCATCGATAAACACAATAACAAACTTATCTAAATACTCCCTGATACCCTGTTCATGAGATCCATGAATGTAGCTGGAGCATTGGTTACACCAAAGGGCATGACTACGAACTCGTAGTGTCCGTATCTGGTTCTGAATGCTATCTTGGGTATATCCCGTTCTTTAACCTTCACCTGATGATAACCTGATCTGAGATCTATCTTAGAGAACACTGCTGCTCCCTTCAGCTGGTCGAACAGGTCATCGATTCTAGGACCTGGTTCAAGGCACGGTAGTCTATGCATAGGCACATGCTTCCATCCTTCTTCTTCACGAACAATACAGGCGCCCCATGGTGAATGACTCGTATGAAATCCTTATCAAGCGGCTCAGTTGCTCAAGTTCCTTTAGTTCTCACTGAGCCATGCGATAAGGCGCTTTGAGATAGGATTTGTACCGGAATGAGCTCTATCTCAAAGTCAATCTCCCTGTCTGGTGCTAAGCCTGTTTCCGGGAAGACTGCTGGGTAGTCCCATACGACTCGAACCTCTGCTAGTTGTTGGTTGCTGGTGCTGACTACGTGTGCTAGGAATCCTGTACATCCCGAATCCGTGCCTTCATAATGAGAGAAACTTCTTGGCCTTTCTCTTTGGTTCACCGTGTATTCAAATTGCACTGCCGCTTCAGGTTGGAAGATGACTTTCTGTTTACGGCACTCTATCTGATCAGAAAGTCCATTCCCAAGATAACGTCATAGTCGGTCATCTCTAGCACTATCGGATCACAAAAGAGCTATAATGACCGACACTGCTCGGAGCCAGTGCGTGGATGCCATGACCTCTCCTGAAGGTAGTGCCATCAAAACTGACCACTGAGTACTAATTTGGAGAACATCCTGGCTATATATGAATGGGTTGCCCCAGATCAAATAGCACTATATCTGAAATGCTAATCGACTGTGACAACCGTCGAGGCATTGGATACGTCCTCTCCGGTGAGTGAGTAGATCCTCGCATTCGCCATAGGAGGGGCTTCTAATCTACCGGCCGATAAGTGAACCTTCTAGGATATAACCGAGCGCACATCGAATCTGAGGAAGGCGGTCTTGTTCGAACCTTGGCCATGTGCCCTTCTTGTCCACATTCAAAGCATCCTCGTGTGCCCTTGCGACAAACCCCCGGGTAGAATTTCCCACAAGTAGCACACTTTGGATAACTGGGTCGCTTGCTAGATGGTCCTCCTTTTGGGTCACTCTTGCTGTTGGAGTTCCCTTTCCAGTTAGAGCTGTGGCCTTGCTGTTTTTGAGTGTGAGAGTTTCCTTGGCCTTTGGACTCTGAGGAGACTTGCTTCTGCTGCTTCATGCTGTTCTGGTAATGCTCTGTGGTCAAGGCACTGCTCACTAACTCCTCTGTGGTTTGTGGCCTATGTATGCCACCAGCCACGTTCACTGCTATCTCTGGCCTCAGCATCTTGAACATCAACCGGATTCATTCCTTCTCTGTGCTGACTAGCTCTGGGCATAGACGAGCCAACCTGTTGAATTTCTTCACGGCTTCCTCAACTGAAAGGTTGCCCTGACGAAACTCGGTGAACTCGTCGTAGTGGCGGTTTGTAACCCGTATGTGAAAGAACTCCTCGAAGAATTCTTTCTCGAAGTCAGCCCATGACATCTGGTTCACTGGGCGCTTCGTTCTGATTCTTTCCCACCACATGCGTGCGTATGAGGCACACTTCACCTTCTCGTGTTCTGGCCAGTCCAGAAGCTCCATCGTGCTCTCCAGTGTTTTGAACCAGGCTTGTGCATCCCATGGTTCACTAGTGCCTGAGAAGTTCTCTGGCTTGACTCGCTGCCACTGGATCAGATAGGCTTCCTTTCTTGGCTCAGCTGCTGGGACTGCTGGTGCTGGTACTGGTGCTGGTGCGGGTGCTGTGGGCTGAGCTGGTGGAACCTCTAAGACTTCTGGAGTCGTCAGGTTCGGTTCCGGGGTAACTGTGGGGGGCCGGGGCTCAGTAGCTAGTGCCCTTCTAGCTGGGCGTCCTCGTGCCATTGCTAAAGACATAGAGGACAGAACATGAATAACTATTACAATAATAATTGTATAACTATCATTATCATGTTATATACTATCACATACTATCATGCAGCAGTCTATCTATAAACATGAGCTATACAAGAAAGCAAGAAACATAAATCAAATAAAGGTATTCTTACTTGGAAGCTGCAGGTTCAATGCTGATGTGTGTGTAGGAAGTATGGAACACTGCTCTGATACCACTCTGTAACGACCCGCCTTCTACTAACTAAGCTGTAAGGCTTATCGTCACATTATGCTGTGCTAAACTATTCCCTGACCATCACTAAAACTAGACGCGGAAGCTGTACTAATTAAAATTTTGCTAAGCTGTTAACATTTCTTGGTGCTACAAGTACTAAGGAGTGTAATCTAAGTATACCTAACATATACTACATCCCCTATGGTCAAGGAACTGAAATATATGTTTCCCAGCTGTTATCAGACCTCCCAATCGATCCACGGATCGATTGGAATAGTCGGATCGATCCAGGAATCGATCTAGACGGCTACTGTATGCGGGACATAAGTTGGATCGATCCAGTGATCGATCCAGCACGCTACTGTGCTCGGGGCAATAATTTGGCTCGATCGGCTGATCGATCCAGGCTGGTCAATCGATCCAGTGATCGATCCCAGAGCTCTCTGTTCGCGACGAAAATGGCTGGATCGATCGGCTGATCGATCTAGATGCCTACTGTTCGCGGAACAGATTGCCCAATCGATCAGCTGATCGATTGGGAACCCTCGAATCGATCAGCTGATCGATTCGAGTTACTGATTTCGTGCCAAATGTCTGATTTCAGCACTGTTTCGTGCCTCAACCACATTTCCAGTTCTAAGATGGCTAGAAAACACTCTGACGATGACAATTAACATTCTAACATCATGTATTTAACATTCTAAGCACAATCTAGAGCATGGTTCGTTAGCTCATGGCGTTTAACATACTAAAACAAAGGATAATAGAAATACTAAAGTTCATGTGCTTAATTGAAATTGTTGGATCCCTAGGATCTTTATTCCATGTTCCATCCACACACATCCTCATCAGTGCATTGACCTCCAGCCTCCGCTAGTCCATCTTTCCTTTACCTTTATCTGCAGTATAAGGAAAGAGTATCTATAAGATTTCGCTTAGTAAGAAACCATCTACTAAAAAAAAACAATGCATACGATGCAACTCATGATTTGAAAACATGCTATTTGAAACATATGAACACTGAATATACTAAGCATGGCATGGCATACATCATACAACATGGCAATCATAACTGAACATAGAATTATCATGCATATTCACCGGGAAAAACTAAGCTAGGCATGATACTGAAACTGGAACTGCAACTAAGCTAAAACTGATCTTAAACTATAATCACTTAATTAGATTATGAGTTTGAAAGCTATTATCATAATAAGTGAAAATACTAATCATGCTGCTGTTTGGGTCCGGCAACTGTACTTGCTATGCGCGCATCTCTAACTAGACCTGGGGTTGCAAGTCCCGAATTTAGAAGAGCTACTAGGTTATCTAAACCTAGGGACCGACTATGGGAGCCCAGCCCAATGGATATCTAATCCAGTACAGTGCCACTGAAAATAAAATACTGAATATAGCTACTAATTGCTTATTTTGCTGTTTCTAGGTTATCTGAACCTAGAGCTAGGTTATCTAAACCTAGAGGCGACTGTGGGAGCCCACCCATTGGACCGTAGTCCCATATAAGCTGAAACTAGACTAATATACTGATTTAAATGCTACTAATGCATTTAACTGAGCTGTTAAAAATATCTGAGGTGGTATTTAGCTACACTAATCATTTTGTCGAACACTTGGTGTGCTCCAACTCTCCCCTCTAATAGGGAGACCATCTCTAGGCACCCGACAACATCTAGAGCCTCCAACTGAAGGAGAATAACGTGTCTGACCCATCTAGAGGTGCTCAACTAGATCCCTAATCTGCGAGGAGGGTTTAAACACACCCTGTGTGCCGAAAAATCTGCATATAGCTAAACTAAAGGCATGCAACCAAACGAAAGCTACTTATACTGTAGGTGAGGGGTTTCTTACCTCCTATTCGTAATTTCTTACGATTCTATTCGCTAGAATTCCGGTGGAGACGATCCTTTCGACGATCTTCTCGCGTCCACGCGTTCCCCTCGCGAAGGAGAGCGTCCTCGTGCCGGAGTTATCGCCGGAAGATGTCCTCGGGGCCCTAGGGAGAGAACCCTAGGTCTTCCTTGTGGTTTGTTTGGGCGCCGAGAGAAGGAAGAGGAGAAGGAGAGGGTGTTCGGCGGTGAGGGTTTTTGAGAAAGAGATGTTGCCGAGCCAACTAAAAATAACCCAAACCAACTTAAGTTTTTAATTTATAATAAGTGGGTAACTAAGCCCAACTCAAATATAAATATAAATGTTTCCCTTCTCTTTCAGCACGACCCTGCTGGGTTCAACTGGTTACTAACATTATCCCTAAACCATAGGTCTCGGGTTCAATTCCCGCTAAGGCCGTTTTCATTTTCTAATTATTTTTGCTGCTTCCGCTACTCGGAAAATTCCAGAAAAATATCTAAAATCCCAGAAAAATCATAGAATATTTATAATGCAGTTCCGAGAATTTTCGGGCGTTACAGTTCCAGAAGAGACTAGAATGATAGTAGGCCAAAGAAGCTACGTTAAAAGCATGTCTAGGAAAATAATATGTGTTCAATATAGTGCAATCAGTTTTGTGAAACTAACTAAAGCTACCTCTATCTAGTCTAAACTAGTTGAACCAAGATTTAATATTAAGTTCTTTCAACAAGACTATTTTAAAAAATATTCAGAAAGTGGTCCATCGTTATATTTAAAAAAAGTCATATGTCTCGCCATTCACTGAAAACTTATTCTTAAAAAACTTACTTGATTGACCCAAAGTTGAGTTTAAAGTCCACATCAGTTAAAATTATCCCTTAAAAATTAACTTGAAACTAATTAAATTAAAATTAAAACTAAAACTAAAACTAAAAATAAAATTAAAATTAACTTAAAACTAATTAAACATAAATTAAATTAACTTAAAACTAATTAAATTAAAATTAAGATTAAAACTAAAATTACCTTTAAACTAATTAAACATAAATCAAAATTAAATTAAAATTAACTTTAAACTAATTAAAATTAAGATTAAAATCAAAATTAACTTAAAACTAATTAAATTAAAATTAAGATTAAAACTAACTAAAATTAAAATTAACTTAAAACTAATTCAACATACAATAAAATTAAATTAAAATTAACTTAAATTTAATTAAAATTAAGATTAAAATCAAAATTAACTTAAAACGAAAAGCAAAATTAACTTAAAACTAATTAAATTAAAATTAAAATTTAAACTAAAATTAATATTTTCTAGCTAAAAGTTAAAGTTAGGCATTTCAAAATAAGGACTTTTTCTAGATGTTTCATCTATGTATGCTTGGATTTTAGGATATTTTTAATTTAAGCCGAACATTAACATCAATAATTGGAAATAACTTATTTTCTTATTTTCAAACCTTATTTCAAAATTTATTTTTGAAAACTATTTTTCCTTAAAAATTTCAAAATCTATTTCAAAATTTTTCTTAGTAATTTAAAAACGTTTTCAAAATCTTTTTTTAAAAATTATTTCAAAATTTTCCTTAGAAAATTTAAAACTTATCTTTGAAAACTAATTTTTAGAAAATCTCATTTCCAAAACTTATTTTTACAAACTATTTTTTTATAACTATTTTCTTTAACAATTCCAAAATCTATTTCAAAATTTTACTTAGAAAATTCAATAACTCAGATATTTCAAAATTTTCTTATCTATTTCAATACTTAATTCAAAACTTATTTTTGAAATTTTTGGCAAAAACTTATTTTCAAAAACTATTTTTCCTTAAATATTTCAAAACATATTCTTAAAATTTCAATTCAAAACTTCAAAAACTTTTTCAAACTGCTTCAAAAATTTTCCTTAAAAAATTTTAAACTTATCTTTGAAAACTATTTTTAGTAAATCACATTTTCAAAACTTATCTCAAATCCTTTCATATATAATTTTCAAAACCCATTTTCCAATATTTCAAAACTAGTTTGTAGGTCCCGTGCGGCCGGTAAGAGGGGACTAAATTGCCCTGAAACAAAAACTCACACCTTTCTCAAACTATTGGGATTAAACAATTACACATTTAAAAAGATAATAGAAATAAGAAGATTACGAGACAAAAAAATTTACTTAGTTTACAAGTAGAAGATTACTACTCCAAGGAAAGCAGACTCACTATAAAGATCTCCTTCTCGAACAAAACATCAGAGGTGGAGAATCCTTGTACAAGAAAATAAAGATCAAAAATGAAAAGCAGAATGAAATTTGATGTATAGAAATGTGTTGTTCAAATGAAGAAGATCAAATCTATATTTATAGCCCACTGATAAAATCTGATCGTTTGCTGACATGACGATCCGACTGCTCGGACCCTATCTGGGCGCCCCAGCATGGCAAATTCTATCTCCATGTAATGGCAAACAAATAGACTTTTTTGGTCCGGACGCTCGGACCAGTGCTAACATGGAACTAAAAGTTGATCTGCAACCACGAGGCGCCCTTCAAACACCCTAGTGGTTCGGGCACCCGGGCCATCTTGTCCGAGCACTCGAACTAGTTAGCTCCGTGCTGACTGTCCGACGCCTTCTCCGATCTCTAACTCCATCTCCAGTCGCTTGGGTGATGCTTCGACCTTCTAGAGTTGAGCTCACTCGAATCCAACTTCGGTCTTCTCTTCGAGCAGACTTCCGCTCTAGCTTCTCATCCCTTGGAAACACCGCGCGCATCCTTCTTGCTCCACCAGCGTACTCTTCTGGAGCTTCTCATCTCTCGGATGCACCAAGTCCGTCGACTCAATTCCTATACCATCCTTCTCGTTTATTGCATTTTCTACTCGACTTCTTGTATTCCTAAGTCTTTGCACACTCAGACGCAAGACATCAAATAATGTAAAGTCTAACTTAACTTGTTTGATTATATCAAAATTAACATGAGGTACTTACAATCTCCTTCTTTTTGATGTGATCAATTCAAATTAAGTTAGGGTTAAAAAGAATAGTAACATAACAGTAAAACAATTGCAATTAATAAACATGCAATGCAATTAATAAATATGAAATATTAAAACCATTAATATGCAAAAAAAAATGTATCTCCCCTATACTTAATCTTATATTCTCCCCCTTTTATCACATTACCTTAAGGTTACATAAATAGTGACTAACACATAAAAAAATTTTGGGAATTAATTTTTGAAAAACTGAATTTTTGTGATTTAAAAACCAATTTTAGAAGAAATAATTTTAAAATTAGCCTTAATCATTGAAAAATTATGAAAATTTTTGTAATGATTAAACATGTATACCCAAAAGAGTGATACCATTTTCATGAATAAAAGAAATTAACATAAGTAATAATAAATTATTTTCCACATAAAAATGCATTTTAAAAAAAATACTTAATAAGTAGATTTTGAGCTAAAAAATTCTTATATCATTTTCTCAATATGTAAAACAAAAGTTACATCTTTTAAAAAAAGTATTTAAAACATATATTTTTTTTAATAGTGAACATGATATTTCATCAAAAAAAAATAAAATTTTCAAAAATAACTCTACGAAATAATTTTAATTTTAAAGATACAACTTTTATTGAAAAATTTATAAAAAATAATATAACAGTAATTTTTTTTTTTTTAAATTTCTCCTACATATGAGTAATAAAATCTATTTTTATGGAAAAATTAAGAATAGAAAGGATACAAAATAATTTATTTAAAAAATTTGACAAATTTAAATATGTAAAAAATATTAAAGCAAATTAAAATATGCATAAAGTTTTAATCTAAGAATGATTTTGAAATTCAATATAAGTTAATTCCTACTGGATTAATCAGATACTTTCTAAGAATAAATTTTCATGATAATTTTTTAATTTAGCCCTTATAATATCTAAAATACTAATTTAGTCCTTGATAATTTCTAACCTGTTGAACATGTGAGTATACATCATCCTTGTTTTATTTTTCTAATTGTTCTTTTAACAATTTTTTTTTCAATTTTTAGATTATCAAAATCTTGCAGTCTGTATGTGTCATGCCCCAGGTAGTTCTTGTTAGAAGAAATTTCGACAGTATCTTCCCTGTACGGGTGACAATATGAACTATTTCTACATTGCCTTCGGGGCCACATATACCTCGGCCAACATGACCGAAACAATAACAATATATATTAAGCAAGCACCCACGCAGTTTAATAGTAAAAACTAAACATAAGCAATGATAAGGAAAACATCTCAAATATCCAACTGAACTACACCTATAAAACTCAAATCTTATATCCTACTCAACTACACTCATAAAAGTTAAATCACTAGCATATATCCAAACGAAAACCCATTGATAATAAGGGATCATACAAGATACAAGTGCCAAAAGGTACAAGTCTGAAAACGTTGATGATAACATAACAAGAAAACCAAAGAGAAGATCCAAAACGAAAATCCTCGCAACCTGGAGGGGGAAACTAGCGACTAGAACTCCTCCAGACAGCCTCAACCTGAAATGGTAATAACAGGGGATGAGTCCAACACTCAACGGATACCTAGTTGACATGCATAGTAAATAATAACCACAAAAATAACGCATCCAACTAATAAAGTCAATCATGTATCAACTAATCCTTCTAAATTTACCAATCTCTTAACTGGGAATTCAGAATTTAATTAAGCTCATACCTAGTCCTTACCATAATATAAAGTCATCCCTGTTGACCCACAGCCAAGAACAGCTACTGAAAAATGTAACCGAAGCAAGCTGGAATTACTGATCACCAAATCAAATACCCCAAATCAAGACTTGCTTGCCGGGATCCAACAGGTTTCAAAGTGCTACTGATTGGATCTATAACCCAACCACAGATCAAAAGAGTACCACAACCAGTGATCAGATAAGAAGGAACAACAAAGATAAGATGCTCACCTCACTCACCTGTGAGCGGGGGAAAGAAGAAAGAAAGATCGATAGTGGAAGCTCGAGGTTAAACCACAGGAAGGAGAACCCTCTGTCCAGCAAGCCGATCACCACGCACCAATTCCATCCGAACTAGGGCACAGATCGGCAGTGGCTATTGCAGTACCGAGCCATAATAGAGGAAGGCGGCACGACACTCGATCGAAACAACCGAAATTAGTGATGCTGTGGCATGACATCCGTTGGGTGATGGAGAGGAGTCGGGAGAGAAGGGAATCGACGTGTGGGAGAGGAGTGCCCCTGGTGATTGTCGGAGTCGAGTCGTCTGCGCGAGAGGTAGAGGAGAGGCAGGGAACAAAAATACCCGATCTCCCTTGGCCGACGGTTTTGTTCACGAGGAAGGAGAGGAAACGACGCGAGGCGACACCGTCAGCTTGGGAAGGCGAAGAGGAGGTCAGCGTCGGGTGGATGAGAGGAAGACGACGTCGGTTTAGGTGGCGGTGAGAAGGGGATGAGATCGATGCAAGAGGAACTTAGGGCACGGGATAAATAAAAGAAAAGAAAAAGAAAAGAAAAGGAAAAATCCAAATTTTCCTCGTTAAAATGGAGTAGCTTAAACAGGCTTTCCCGTGGCTCAATATTTATCCCCGTAACCTAAGCCATACGAGCTCCGAAAAATTTCTGAAAAATTTCTAAAAATTTCGAAAAATTCCCTTATAGTTATTCACCCTTTTTTGAAATTATACATTCTCTCCCACTAATAAA
Source organism: Zingiber officinale (assembly GCF_018446385.1). NCBI lineage: Eukaryota > Viridiplantae > Streptophyta > Magnoliopsida > Zingiberales > Zingiberaceae > Zingiber > Zingiber officinale. Next base: position 57,176,656 of record NC_055998.1, on the reverse strand, counting down.
AATTTGATACCCAAATTTTGTTATCTACCATCAGCAAGTACTAACAATAGATAAAGAGTATAATTGCTGAACGGTAAATTAATCCACATACCTCAAGTGAAATATGGGGGTATCGAGCTCGAATCGTATCCTCGAGCTCCTAGGTAGCCTCCTCATCGGAATGATATTACCATCCGACTTTAACCAGCCGGATAGTCTTGTTCCACAGCTGGCGCTCTTTCTGGTCCAGAATCCATACCGGAACCTCCTCGTAGGTAATGTCAGGCTGAATAGGAACTGGTATATCTGACAACACATGTGCTGGGTCATCTACATATCTCCTCAGCATAGATACATGAAATACGTCGTGCACGCCTGCCAGAGCCGGTGGAGCGCCAGGCGATAAGCTACGCTCCAATCCTCTCCAAGATCTGGAAAGGCCCAATGTATCGTGGAGCTAGCTTACCTCGGAGGCTAAATCTCTTCACCCCTTTCATGAGTGAGACTCTCAGAAAAACATGGTCGCCAGTAGAGAACTCCAGGGGTCTACGTCTCCGATCAGCATAACTCTTCTGGCTGTCCTGCACCTCTAACATCCTCCGTCTAATAGTATGGACCAACTCTGCCTCCTACTGAGCTCTATGAGGCCCTAGTAGCTGGGCCTCTCCAACCTCCTCCCAGAGGGTGGGTGCCTGACAAGGCCTACCATACAACACTTCAAACGGTGCCATCTGGATAGCCAAATGAAAGCTGTTGTTGTAGGCGAACTCTACCAATGGCAAATGGTCCTCCCAACTGCCTTCGAAATCTAATACACAAGATCTCAGCAAGTCCTATAGAGTCTGAATGATCTGCTCTGACTGTCCATCTGTCTGTGGATGGAAAGCTGTATTGAATCGGAGCTGTGTGCCCAAGGCCTGCTGCAGACTCTGCCAGAATCGGGATGTGAACCGAGGATCTCTATCCGAAATAATACTCAAAGGAACACCATGTAATCTGATGATCTACCGACAATACAGATCTTCCAATCGATCCAGGTAATCAGTCTTCCGGATTGCTAGGAAGTGCGCCGATTTGGTTAATCAATCAACGATTACCCAAATCGCATCATGACCTCATCGTGTCCTAGGCAAACCCACCACAAAATCTATGGTAATGTGTTCCCATTTCTACTCAGGAATAGGAATCCGCTGAAGTAATCCGGCATGTCTCTGGTACTCAGCCTTTACTTGCTGACAGATAAGACATTTAGCTACGAATTCTGCAATGTCTTTCTTTATACCGTCCCACCAGTAGGAACGCCTCAAATCTCAATACATGCGGATCCCGCCTGGGTGGATAGTAAATCGGGAGTGATGAGCCTCTTGAAGTAACTCCTCCCTGACTGGGTGAGATGGAGGTACGCATAATCGGCCTCGGAAATATATAATACCCTCCTTATCTTGTGTGAACTCGGTCTGCTGCCTAGAAGCTATCTGGCTTCCAATGGACTGCAAGTGTTGATCATCAACCTAGGCCTCTCGGATCCTCGTCTTGATCGACGACTGAGCAACCATGGTAGCCAACATACCCTGCTCTGTCCGTCCCTGCTCCTGAAGGCCCAACTCGGAAAAAAACCCTGAATCAAGTCCGTGACTGAAGCTCGGTGGCAAGCCAAAGTCCCTCTGAACTTCCTGTTGAGTGTATCGGCAATAACATTAGCTCTCCCAGGGTGGTAGCTAATGGTATAATCGTAATCCTTCAGGAACTCCATCCATCTCCTCTGCCGGAGATTAAGTTCCTTCTGGGTGAAAATATATTTGAGACTCTTATGATCCGTGAGAATCTCAAAGGTAATGCCGTACAGATGATGCCACCAAATCTTCAGAACAAAGATGATGGTGGTTAGCTCTAGATCATGTACAGGGTAGTTCTTCTCATGCTCCTTCAACTGACGAGAAGCATAGGAGACTACTTTGCCATGTTACATCTGAACAACACCCAAACCCTGAAGAGATACATCAGTGTAAAGTACGAATCCATCCTCTCCAGTGGGCAAAACCAAAACTGGAGCCGATACTAATCTCTGCTTAAGTTCCTGGAAGCTGGTCTCACAAGCTTTTGTCTAAGTGAATTTCACGCCTTTCCTAGTCAAACGTGTCAGCGACATAGGAATCTGGGAGAAACCCTCGACGAACCGTCTGTAATATCCAGCCAGTCCTAGAAAATTACAGATCTCCTGAACTGATTTCGGCTGCTCCCAGCTGGTGACAGCTTCGATCTTCTGAGGGTCTATGGAAATACCTCGGCTAGAAACCACGTGACCCAGAAAACTGACTGAAGATAGCCGGAAGGCACACTTGCTGAACTTCGCATATAGCTGATGTCGTCGAAGAGTCTCCAAGACTGTGCGAAGATGCTGCGCATGTTCCTCCTCGGAACGCAAATAGACCAATATATCATCGATGAAAACGATAACAAACTAATCAAGATACTCTAGGAAGACACGGTTTATCAAATCCATAAATACCGCTGGAACATTGGTAAGCCCAAATAACATTACCAAAAACTCATAATGGTCGTATCTGGTACAGAATGTTGTCTTCTGAATATCAGATTCTTTGACTCTCAACTGATGATATCCGGACCGCAGATCCATCTTAGAATACACTGATGTACCTCTGAGCTGATCAAATAAATCCTCGATCTGAGATAAGGGGTACTTATTTCTGACGGTCACTGCATTCAGCTGTCTATAATCTATGCACAACCTCATAGTACCATCCTTTTTCTTGACAAATAATACTGGAGAATCCCACGGAGAAGCACTAGGGAGTATAGATCCCTTGTCTAAAAGCTCTTGGAGTTGAACCTTCAGTTCGTTCAGCTCTTTTGATGCCATACGGTAAGGAGCTTTCGATGCCAGTGCGGTTCCCAGAATCAACTCAATAGCAAACTCCACTTGCCTTCTGGGAGGCAAACCTGGTAGCTCCTCTGGAAATACATCCGGATACTCTCGGACTACTAGAACATTGGAGAGTTGAGAACTACTGCCGTCTTCAATAGTAATCAGATATAACAAAAAAACCCCGACAGCCATGTGACAGCAGCTTCTGAGCCTGCATTGCCGAAATAGTCGATATGTCGTCGTCTCTGATGCCAATGAATTCCCATGAGGGTTGGTTCAAAGGATGGAATGTGACTACCCTCGTCTGGCAATCAACGGTGGCATGATATGCTGATAGCCAATCCATGCCAAGAATAATATCAAACTCGACCATTTCTAGTACTAAAAGATCTAACAATATCCCTCATAAAAGTACGGGAAATAAAAGAATGCGAGATACCAATATCTATCAGCATATCAGCGGATAATGCGTAAAGTAAAACCATACCACGGAAAATGGATCCATCGACCCTCTGTGCATTGTCTCTGGTAACCGCATGAATATGTCCAGTCTCTGGCGGTGGTGGAGGTGGTAGTGCTGCCAAAGGATGCTACGCCTGAGTTTGAGCCTGCCATTGTGACGGTGCCGGGTACTGAGCCAGAGATGGATATGTAGGTTGCGACTGATACTGGACTAGGAACTGAGGTTGTGACTGGTACTGAACCAGTGGCTGGGGCTGCAGCTGATACTGAGATCCCACATTAGAACCCTATGGTACCATAAGGGCACTGGAGTGCTCCTGTCCATGCATGTCATATGCAGCTGCTGCAGGGGGAGCTTGCCTATGCTGGCTATGCGAAGATTGGGCTCTCCGCCCTCCTCAATAAGTCCCTGCTTGACTGGGCTGTCCTTCATGACCAGACATTCCGGAAGCCATATGTTAAGCCTTCAGCGAACAATCTTGGCTCAGGTGCCCGGACAGTTTACAATAATAGCAAACCGACTGTCCCAGGGAGCAGACTGTGGTGAGGTGGTCTCTGGACCCACATCTGGTGCAGTGAGTGTCGCTGGCGGGCTGTTTCCAGTTCTACTGAGAAGACCGAGAACGTCCTGATGAAGATCGCCCTAACTTCTGAGGCTAACCAGAAGCCCCAGAAGTACCCTGACCTGGCCGATTGCGACCACTCTACTACTGTCCGATCGTCTGTGCCTGCTGGATCTGTCCCGATGTCTGACCCGTCTGCTTCCTTTTCCTGTCCGGAAATGCTCTCTGCTGAGCTGACTCAATCACGAGGGTTCTGACCAACATCTCTAAATAGGGTGAACTACCAAAACCGGCAAGCTTTACTTGCAGATGTCCATCCAGTCCTTGGATAAACTGAAGCATACGAGACTTGTCCTCAACAACTAATTCTGGACAAAACCTAACTAACTGATTAAATTCAGCATTATACTCCATCACAGTGCGATTGTTCTGCTGAAGGTTCAGAAAATCCTGTCGGTGAGTCGTCTTATATGCCCGTGAAAAATACGGGCTCTCAAAAGTCTCTCTAAATCTCGCCTAGGTGATGTTCTGCTCGCCTATGATGGAACGCTGCGTATCCCACCAGGTGTTGACCTCATCCAGTAAATGGAAAGCAGCCAGCTCTGCTTTCTCCCACTCAGAGCAAGCCATGTAGAAGAAGGTCCGCTCCAAAGTCTCTATCTAGGACTGGGCCACACTCGGATCGGTATCTCTGTGGAACACTATAAATCGACTTTTCATCGACTCCGCCAAAGCTGGGGTCCGAGCTAGTGTTGCAACTATATCAGTGAGGTGAGTAGGGATGGCTGTAGGAATGACAGAACCACTAGAGCTGGTACTACAGGTGATACCGTTAGATAGGCCGGGGGAGGCATCCCCGGTGCTGCCGCATAAGCTGGGGCAGGTGCCGCTGGTGGCACTGTAGGGTCAACATAGGTGGGCGCGGCTGGAGGTATGGTGGGTGGTGGTACTGGAGGTGGAGCAACTGCTGCTGCTGGTGCAGGTGCCGGGTGTGCAGTAGGCATCGGTGGCGATGGTGCCGGGTACACAGTAGGCACGATTAGAGTAGGTGCTGAGCGTGCCGGTGGTATTGCTGGTGGTACCATAAATACGGTATGGTACATCAAGTAGGTATCTCAAAAGAAGCCATCGGGGTCTGGGAGCCCGACGTGCCTACAGCACCATAAAGAGTCTGTCCCTGACCGACATGCTTAACCCGAGTAAATGTCTCTGGCGACTCTGCTGTCAGGGCCTCCAACGTCCTCTTATGTGGTCGTCCTGCACCACGTCTCGGCACGGGAGAATGTGCACCTCGCCTCATATCTGTTCATTTATGATGCAAATATTACTACAAGTATCAAAATTATAAAAATTTACATTTTACCTATTTTCCGTCTGGAGATGTTCTGTCGCTGTCCAGACCCCCTTTTATGACCTCGGAACTCCGAAACGAGAAAATCAATGGAAATCCATACAAATTCAAAAATACCAATTTGACTCGCAAACCTGAATCTGATACCAAAAATATTGTCACGCCCCAAGTAGTCCCTGCTAGAAGAAATTTTGGCAGCATCTCCCCTGTACGGATGATAATATAAACCATTTCTACATTGCCCTCAGGGCCACATATACCTCGGCCAACACGGCCGGAACAATAACAATATATATTAATCAAGCACCCACGCAGTTTAATAGTAAAAACCAAACATAAGCAATGATAAGGAAAACATCTCAAATATCTTACTCAACTACGCCCATAAAACTCAAATCTTATATTCTAATCAACTACACCCATAAAACTTAAATCACCAGCATACATCCAAACAAAAACCCATCAATAATAAGGGATCATACAAGATCCAAGTGCCAAAAGGTACAAGTCTGAAAACGTAGAGGATAATATAACAATAAAACCAAAGAGAAGATCCAAAATGGAAATCCTCGCAACCCAGAGGGGGAAACTAGTGATTGGAACTTCTTCGGACAACCTCAACTTGAAATGGTAATGACGGGGGTGAGTCCAACACTCAGCGGATACCTAGTTGACATGCATAGTAAATAATAACCACAAAAATCAACGCATCCAACTAATAAAGTCAATCATGTATCAACTAATCCTTCTAAATTTACCAATCTCTTAACTGGGAATTCAGAATTTAATTAAGCTCATACCTAGTCCTTACCTTAATATAAACTCATCCCTGTTGACCCACGACTAGGAATAACTGCTGAAAAATGTGACCGAAGCAAGCTGGAATTACTAATCACCAAATCAAATACCCAAAATCAAGACTTGCTTGCCGGGATCCAACATGTTTCAAAGTGCTACTAATTGGATCTATAACCCAACCACATATCGAAAGAGTACCACAACCTGTGATCAAATAAGAAGGAACAACAAAGATAAGATGCTCACCTTACTCACCTGTGAGCGGGGGAAAGAAGAAAGAAAGATCAACATGTAGGAATAATGTTAACCACAGGAAGTAGAACTCTCTATCCAGGAAGTTGATCACCACCCTCCATCCATCCTCATGAAGAAGAATGATAAAAGAAGAAAGAAATAACTTGCCTCTATACACATGTAACGCCCGCCCCTTTACCACTCCAGCCTAGTGAGGGCGGGGTTACTTTCTTTGACTTAGCATACATAAACATACATACAACGGAAGCATATTTTTTTTTCTAGAATCATACTAAGCATATGAGCATGAAATAGCATGGTTCAACTTAAATAGTCATATTATTCATTTCTAACACATGCATAGGGAATCATGAAAGACATCACATAACATAACATATTATTCATAAGTTCACTTAAGCAGGTCATTTTATTTCTTTAGCCAAGTCACCATCACACATATCTTGCCCCTTCCTGCTGCTCCTCTAGTTTATCCATCCTTTACCTTTATCTGTGGTACAAGGAAAAGTATCTGTAAGCACTCAAGGCTTAGTGAGATCCTTTCCTACTCACAAAAACCAACATATCATGTAAAATCATCATATCATACATCATAGAATAAATGACGCTCATATCATCATATAATTAAAAACATATCATATCATGGCATAATTTCAATAATATCGTAACATAAAGTAAACAACATATTATGGCATAAATCTTATCATGGTATAAGTAACATCATATCATAGGATAAATCATATCATAGCATAAGTAATCATCATATCATGGTATAGATCATATCATAGCATAAGAAATCATCATATCATGGTATAGATCATATCATAGCATAAGAAATCATCATATCATGGCATATATCACATCATAGCATAAGTGAAAGCATCATGACATTTCTTTTCATAGCATCAAGGCATCATATCATAGCATAACTGTAAGCATTATTTCACATCATATCGTAAGCATGGGTGCATGTCCTTTAAAACATGGGTAATGTCATGTGCAATATGCCTTTCAAACATGATTTATGTCATGTGTGAGATGTCTTAAAACAATATCATATAGTACTTGAAAATAATCTCAACATGAAAGGGGCCCGGCTTAGTACCACATACATACATAATGCGCGTATCCTAAGTAGACCCAAGGTAGCTAGTCTTGAACCTACTAGGAACTAGACCCGTAGCTCGGCCTAGGGGCACGTAAGGAGCCCACCCTTTACTAGGCCCGTAATTCGACCTAGGGGCGCATAAGGAGCCCACCCTTTTGGTACAAGCCATTCAAAGTAAAATACATGTCATATCATATCTTTATCATTTCATAACCTATTCGTGTCATTCATAGCATATCATGTCCATGTCATTCATAGCATATCATGTTCATGTCATTCATAGCATATCAAGTTCATGTCATTCATAGCATATCATGTTCATGTCATTCATGTCATTCATAAGGTATGCATAAATGGGCACATAGCCATGCATACTTGGGCACATAGCCATCACATTTGGGCACATAGCCACTATAGGTATCATTCTCATGCATGGTTCATAAGCATACTTAAACGAGCATATATAATATATCATGGAAGGAAAAGGAAACATAATCATGCATGGATCACGAGTTAACTTCTCCTAATTCATATCATGGCAAAGGAAAGTACATAATGAGTCATAATTTGGTCTAAATCCTCAACTAACTAAGGGTGGCCGAAACATGCATAGGCTCACTTAGGTTGCATGAAATCTTACAAGCATATGAACCCAAATTCATTTCTATAACATTTATCATAAAGAACATCATGAGCATATTTGATTTAGGTTCTATGCTTCCTAGGTTTAGAAACCCACATTGGCCGAAACATACAAGGTCCAAAATTTGGTTACAAATAGCATGTAAACATGTGAACCCTAAACAATTTCCATGCATTTATCATAGGCAACCACATGAGCATATTGGGTTAAAGTTTCAAGCTTCCTAAGTCCTCAAAACATAGGTGGCCGAATGCCATCAATGTGACTCTAAGTTTTCTTTTTTTTTTTTTTTCAACCAAATACAAGCATGTGAGTACCCTATAAATTCCATAGCATATCATAGAGAAGAACATAAATATGTTAGGGCTGAATTTAGGCTTGCCTAAGCCCTACATTTCATTTTAGCCAAAAGTTCACCATGTGAAAACCTAACCCTAAGCAACATGAAATCTCAAGTGCATTATGTTATCTTCATATCCTTTCATAAGGTAAAACATAAGCAAGCTAGATTTGAGGTTGAGCCTCCCTAAGGTATTTAATCCCTTCATGGCCGAAACCCTAAGGTAAGGTCCTACTAGTTCTAAGCAACATACAAGTATAAAACATCAAGAGAACATTCATAACATATTATGGGGACTTCATACTTGATACTTCTTCTAGGATTTTTCAACCAAATACAAGCATGTGGGTACCCTATAAATTTCATAGCATATCATAAGAAAGAACATAAACATGTTAGAGTTGAATTTAAGCTTGCCTAAGCCCTACATTTCATTTTGGCCGAAAGTTCACCATGTGAAAACCTAACCCTAAGCAACATGAAATCTCAAGTGCATTATGTTATCTTCATATCCTTTCATAAGGTAAAAACATAAGCAAGCTAGATTTGAGATTGAGCCTTCCTAAGGTATTTAATCCCTTCATGGCTGAAACCCTAAGGTAAGGTCCTACTAGTTCTAAGCAACATACAAGTATAAAACATCAAGAAAATATTCATATCACATCATAGAAGAGATCGTAAGCATGTTAGTTTTTAAATTGAGCTTCCCTAGGGTTTTAAGTCTCTTCATGGCCGAACCCTAAGGTGGGGTATTACCTAACTCCAAGCCACATACAAGCATGAAATATCAAGGTCATATTCATAGCATATCATGAGGAAAGAAAACTTAAGCATGTGGGTTTTGGTTTTGAGCTTCCATAAGCCTTACAAGTGTCATGGCCGAAAGTTCCCAAAAGAAACCCTAGGTTGTTAATCCATCTAAACTCGAACAAAATCATATAACAACTTGTACCACAGGTGAGGGGATACTCACATCCTCTTGCTTGGTCTTTTCCCTAAGAGAAGATACCCTTTGTGAAGAGGAAGAAGAAAGCTTCTCCTTCTAGTGCTCCCTTTTGCTTCTCTTGCTTGTGAGAGATAGATCTTGAGGATCCCTTCTTGTGGTTTGATTTTCTTAGGGAGAAGACCTTAGTTGGATTTTCGGAAAGGGGAGAGGGGATGCTCTAGGTCACGGCAATGGTGAGGAAAGGGAAGAAAAAAATGAAATCTCTTCTTTGTTTTTCCTCTTATGCTAGGTGGGAGTAAGAAGCAAAAAGAAACTTTGCTTTCCCTTCTTCTTAATTCATCCTTTATTCTCTTAATGATGAAGAAAATGTCTTTATTCATCCCCTTAGTTCCTCTCCTCTCATTCCCTCTTGTATCTCCACGAAAATGGAAAAAGAGTGAGGAAGGAAAAGACAACTTGTCTTGCTTCTTAATCAAGAGAAGGAGGGAGAAAACTACTTGATGTTTTCTTGCTTCCTTCTCTTAATCATACTTTTTATCTTTATCTATAATTTCCATTCTCTATTCAACAATAACTTATGATGGTCTAGTGGTAATTCCATAATCCTTAGCTTAAGAAGGTTCAAGGTTCAATCCTTGACCAATTCCTTTTTCTTTTATATATTTTTAGTTCTATCTTATCTTCTTTTATTCTAAGAGAAGATCTCCACATACTTAGCTTAAGAAATTCGTGGGTGTTACAACACATGTAGGAAGTTGAATTCAATACCAACACTATCCCACGACGGTCATGTCGGAGTGCTATCTCTATTAGTATCAAATGCAACCAAGTGGAAGTGGTTATCTAGGAAGTCTGGTTAAAGGGATACCCTTGTCACTAGGGTCCCCTGGTCATACATTCACTAAGGTACACAAGATACTTGATAACATAGATCTAGAAATAATCCATTAAGCCTAATCCAATCCTTTCTTGTAGATAATTATCCTCTCTTTCAAGCGTGATACACAAGATGTCCGGTAAAAGGGTTACCCTTGTCACTAGGGTCCCCCCAGTGGTCATATGATCTAGAGCATCCCCTTTACGGGGTGAACAAGTTAATACCATAATTCAATCAAACATGAGATCTAAGCACAAGTCACCATATACACTTAAGATCAAATGAGCACAAGGTATAAACATGTCATATGGATAGGAAATTAGCAAATCCTAGAGAATACATCAATCACACATCACAACTACTCCCTTAATCTTAAAATAAAGTGATCTACTCCAGGACAAGAGGAGATGAATCCAAAGACATTGACATTGAAAGCTTAAAACTCAATCTAAAGAAAAGAGGGAGAAAAACTTATCCAAGATGAAGAGTGGTCTTCGGATCCAATCCTATGTTTCCGAAGTAAGAGGAGATAGTGAATATGACTTCGGATCTTTGATTGGGGCATGAAAAGAGTGTAGATCTAGACAAGATGGATCTCCCAAGAGGGAGAACCTATTGAATCGTGTGAGAGGGGGTGAATCACGAGTTTTTTAAACCAGAGTAATTTTTTAAAACCTTGAAATAAAATCCAAGGCTAGGCGAGGAATACGGCTGAAGATCTTGAGGTCATTAGCTTGCAAAGAAAAGGTATAACTAGTAATTTTCTTCAGCATCATGCTAGTTATTTTTTCATTGTTAGAATTCCAAACACAAGAGGCATTAGATCTAGTTTTTTCGAATTAGTAATTCGTATTTGTGCTTTTCTTTGTTTTTCGAATTTGTAATTCGATTGTTCCTTTTGGTTAAACCTAGAGTTATATAAGGAAATTAAATATTAGCTTTCCTTAAAAGGCTTTGTCTAGGCGGTGGTGGATGCTCCCATACCCAAGAAGGCCATGTGCCTCGCCATGCAGTCCTGGAAGCTAATTTTAGAAATTAATATTTAATTGAATTTATAACATAGGTGGATTTAGATCAATAGTGTTAAGTTCCGCTTGTGATCCAAATCAAAACCATTAAGAACAAATAAGTTAAATTTGGAATCAATGATGTTAAGTTCCATTTGCGATTCCTAATTTAACTTCTAAAGAACACAATAGGTTGTTTAGAAAGGTTCGACACCTGTATAAAATTTTTGTACAGTGGAACCAGTACGATCTTCCTAGGATCAACCAATAATTGGTATCAGAGCTAGGGTTTGCCTCTGTGTGTTTTGCTTTTTAAATTAATTATGCACATGTCATACATAATTTAGGTAGGATAATAGTAGGATGTGCTAACTTTATGGTTGCAGGCTCCAACTATTATGACATTTAGATATTGTGTGTGATTGAACCCTTGAACATGTCAAGGGCATTATTTTGTTTGCATGATTATATGTATCAAATACAGTAGGAGCTGTATTATTTTTAGAATTTTATTTTTGTTCGATCTAGAATACATGTACATTCCTTTATGGAATATAGGATCGATATATGTAAAATTCTATATTTGTCGCGGATCGTATCTTTGTGAGGCGTGGTGCTTTTGGAGGACCAGAGACGCAGTGGATTAAGAAGCAAGATAGATGCGACAACTCGACCCGATGGCGGTGGCTAAAGATGGCAGCAGCTAGGGTGGAAGCATACTGAAGACAGTGATGGAAAAAGCCATAATAGTTGGAAAATTAATTTTCAAATTTATTGCTTTTATTTACTGTGATATTTATGTGCATGTGATGTATGCTAGCATAGGTTAAAATCCTCATTTAAAAAAAACTAAGTGGGAGAGGGATTTTAATAAATTCCACGGTCTCCATTATTGGTTTGTAAGTGATGCAACAAGCTTGCGTGTTGGCTCTGAGTGTCTCCCTCCACAACAGATGGGTTTGTTGCGAATCACTAGATCAAACTTCCTTTATGGATGGTTATAGGAAATTATTTAGGTGCGTGTGATCTTCTCCAACTGAGGGGCACAATCCTATTTAATGGACTAAGTATCAAGTAAAGGTATACACTTAGAAGCATTCAATACTATCCTCCCCAATGGAGTCACTGCTATTGTTTTATGTGACCAAAGGAAAATCAACTATTAATTTTATTTGTCATAAAGTTAGGATGACAAGATAATAAAATTAATGGGTCTCACCCTCCTCTTACAAATGTTGAATTTGTATACGTCCACACTAACGTGGCATGCAATATTCGCGGTGTTTCGAGGTGTTGGTAAATTTGAAATAGTATTGTTTGAGGAATCAATATTATTCTAAATTTAGAGTCCTGACCAAAATTTATTTTGTAATTCTTAGATGACTTTCAACCCACTGGGGCCATTATACTGAAAGAGAATATACTTATTGGTCCCAACTATATAGATTGAAAAAGAAACCTAGATATTGTCTTAACTGTTGAAAGTTATAAGTTTGTACTGTCAGAGGTATGCCCAGATACACCTAATGGTGACTCTACCCCAGAGGAGATTGAGTATCATAAGAAATGGGTAAAAGCAGATGAGATGGCGCGGTGTTATATTTTGGCTTCAATGACAAATGTATTGCAACATCAGCATCAAGATTTACCAACTACTTATGATATAATGAACAATCTCAAAGAACTCTTTGGGCACCAGAGTCGGACTGCTGGGCAAGAGGCAATGAGGAAATTAATGACAGTCACCATGTCTGAGGGGACACCCGTAAGGGATCATATCCTCAAAACGATGGCTTATCTGAATGAAATACATGTCCTTGGAGGAGAAATCGATGGGGAAACCCAGGTCGATATAATTCTCCAAACGCTACCCAGAAGTTTTGAGCAGTTCCGCTTGAACTATAACATGAACAAAAGAGAGTATACGTTGGCGGAACTTTTGATAGAACTACAGGCAGCAGAAGGAATATTTAGTCACAGTTCTCAAATTCACTATACTGAAAATGGTTCTACTTGTAAGTCGAAAGGCAAGAAGAAGAAGAAACAGGTCTTTTCAGTAAAGAAGGTGAATAAACCTCAGGGTACAGGACAAAAGGCTGGAATGAAGAAGCCGAAGGGCAAGTGCTTCATCTGTAAGCAGTCAGGACATTGGAAGGCGGGCTGTCCTCGTAGGAATTAGAATAATAAAGGTATATCTCATGCTCTAGTAGTTGAAACATATTTAGTGGTGTTATCTACCAGCACCTCATGTGTAGATACGGGAGCCACTGATCATGTCTACAATTCTTTGCAGAGGTTCCAGGAAACCCGACGACTATTTAAAGGAGAGATAACCGTCTACATGGGCAATGCTACTAAGGTGGCGACTGTTACAGTGGGAGACGTCTACTTATCTTTTGATAGGAATAAAAGTTTGATTTTAAGAAATTGTCTTTATGTACCCAGTTTTAGAAAGAATTTAATTTCAGTTTCTAAACTGTATTTGGATGGATATTCTGTTATTTTTAGTAACAATGTGGTTATAAAGAGAAATAAGGTTATTATCTGTTCTGGTGCATTGGTTGGTAATTTATATACTTTAAATCCAATTTCTCCCATAATGCAATATATGGAAATTAATAACACATCTTCTAACTCTAATAAGAGAAAAGAACCTTCGGAAATGAACCAAACATATCTTTAGCATCTAAGGCTTGGTCATATTAACTTAAGTAGGATTCAAAGGCTTGTAGCCGATGGACTCTTGGGTTCATTAGAGTTGGAAAACTTTCCAACATGTGAATCCTACTTGGAAGGTAAAATGACCAAGAGACCTTTGACGGCCAAGGGGTATAGAGCCAAAGATGTGTTAGAATTGGTTCATTCTTATTTGTGTGGTCCTATGTCTATCCAAGCAAGAGGTGGTTATGAATATTTCATCTTCTTTATAGACGATTATTCAAGATATGGATACATTTACTTGATGCGCCGCAAGTCTGAATGCTTTGATAAGTTCAAAGAATATAGGACTGATTTGGAGAAACGTCTTGGTAAAAGTTGTAACGACCACCCTTCTTACTACTACTACTCTCTAAGGATGACCGTTACTTAACTACTAACTCTACTTAACCGGTATGATTAAAAATCACATGGAAACCCTACTGAAAAATTTCGGCAGAGTCTCCCCTGTACCGGTGACCATTCAACAATACATGCAATATATACTCAGCCACAAGCGGCTGGAACACATATTAATCAACCACGCAGTATAATAAATCCAAAATAAAGAAAACAATACCACAACTTATCACACCATATCACAATTCATCTACTATGTCCTAATCACATCAAAATATCATGTACTATCTCAAATACTTCTAACATAGCAAAAGACAATAGAAACTAGAATAAAACTTCTTTCCTAGTCCCAAGGCTTCCATAGTCCTGGCATCACACATCCTTCGAACACCTCCTTGTCGCCTTCCTTTTTATATCTTTTCCTTTCCTGTATCTGCAGTAAGAGGAAATCCAAACTATAAGCAAAATTTGCTTAGTAAGCGCTATCTAACTCACAAAATCATGAATGTGCATGTATACGAAAAGAACTAGAAACTATATGCTCTAAAAAGAAATAAAGCATAAACATAACTGCTCATGTCAAACTAATAGCAAAGAAAAATTAAAGAATCTACTCATGTAATTCTAGTAGCTAATCATGCTGCTCATCTAATAGGTAAACATGAAAAACTACTCATCTACTAGATAAACATGGTAGAATAAAGAACTAAACTTACTGATTTTTAGAACTATATGAAACTTATTTCATTTGTTCTAAACTTAATCTTTGATACTTTATGTTTATGTAAAACTCGTTTTACTTGTTCAAAAACTTATACTTATAATACTTCAAAATAATAATCAACTTCTTCTTGGGCCCAGGCGTAGTACCATCTTATGCGCGTTCCCTAATAGGTTGGGGTAGCGAGCCACCAATCCTAAAAGAGTAGATCTCGGTCTACCAGGGCCAAGACCTCGGAATTGGACACTTGGATTTGTTTAACGACAACCTCGGAAGTCGGGTACTAGCCTCTTCTTAAAAGTAAAATACTTATAATCTTAATTACTTCTTCTTTAAATGCCTTGGCATTTTAATAGGCACTTTGTGTGCCAAAAATCCCTAAAGTCTTGACTTTGGGATCTACTTAAGGCCTCGGCCTTTTCTTTCTTTTCTTTATCTTTCTTATACTTTTCTTATAAAAGAATGCTTCTTACAAAACTGAAATGTTTAAACAAATTCTAACACCGCAATGCTTAAACAAAATCTGCATACAAGTTTAAACAGAATCTGCATATTAAGCTTAACTAAAATCTGCATATTAAGCTTATCAAAAATCTGCATACTAAGCTTATCTAAAATCTGCCTACTAACTCAATCAATTTAAGCTTACTGGAAAACTAAAACAATACTAACATAAAACTTATTCACAGCTATACTTTTATAAGAAAATCGTAACCTTTAAGCCTGTTACAACTTGGTCAAAACTGGATTGCTAAGATACCGACTATTCTTATTCCTTTCCTACTGAATTAGAATTAACTTTAGAAGGAAGAACCACATGACTTTATATCTGCTACTAAGAGAGCTAAAAGTGAGGTTGATGATTCTATTAAATCTGTTCCAAACTAAATCAAAGAAAAGTTTAAGCATGGCATCTATAGCACATGGTATTATTAACCCAAGCAGAGCATGAAACAAACTAAATTATTATTACCTAATTCTGTTAACTACACCCAAAACCTTTATAAAGCATGGCTACAAACCAGAACCAAACTACATGCTAAAGAAAAGATAAATCTATAATGAATTAATCATGCTCATAAGTTCTAAATAGGAAAGGTCTAATAGGCACAAAACAACCTTACTGCATACCCATTTAGACGTATATTTCAATCCATGGCAGCAAGAAGGAAAAAAACAAATACTAAGGTGTTACATGCATATAGGTCAACACTGTTAATAGCAGTGATCCATGAAAACAACACACATGCTCAAAATTCAACTCAACTCTTGCTTCACGGCTAGCAACAATCCAAAACCGAACAAAGCATTAGAACATGTTATAAGAAGGAATTAAAACACAACCCTACATGCTTAATCTAATTACTTCCTTCCTTTGAAACTCACGGCAGCAAACCCTTATCAATGACTTACATGACAACTAAATAAAAAGGAACCCAAATTGCAACTACTCAGCAATACGTGATCCGAAACACAAGGAAAATGATTTACTACCACAACTAATCCTCATGTCCAGTGCTACGGCAATGAAACAAAAAGGAAAACAATGCAAAGCTTCGGAAACGAGAAGAGGAACAAGGAATAAACCTCGAAGCTATCTTACTGCAGGTGAGTAGCAACTTACCTTGGGTTTCTTGGACTTACAATCGAGAAGGAGGCTTCTAGGGCTTTCGGCGAGCTCGAAATCCCGACTCTTCTTCGTGCTCCTGACACCTCCTCGTCGAGAAGAGCTTAAGGAGACGGAGGAACCCCTCGGAGAACCTTGGCCGACCGTCGGATCGAAGCCCTAGCTTTCCTTGCCTTCCGCCCGAGCACGGCCGTCGCGCGCAGAAGAGGGACGCGAGGAGAGAAGAGGAGAAGGAATTAGGTCACGGGATAACATCGACTTATCCCTCTTTATAATACCTAGGTATTCTATTATGGCTTAAGATTATTTCGCTCCTTACCTTTTCATGAAATACTCGTGGAACCGTTGGTTGGTTGCGTTTCCGCCGAACCCCAGGTCATGGGTTCAAATCCTCAGCTGAGCCTTTTTCTTTCTCTTTTATTTTAAATGTTCCTAACTACCGCATAAATATAATTCGTACCTTATATGGTTAGTAATAGCCGCTTGCCCACTTGGTTAGCTGGGTTTTGATCGGGTCAAGGGTCGCTGGTTCGAACCTCGGCTTGGACATCTTTTTGTCAAAACTTCCTTCGTTTAGTAAAAATACCAAACGACTTCCAAAAATTACATAAAAATACTCTAAAAATTTCTAAAAATCTCTAGAATTTTTCTAAAGTATTTCTAAATATTTTTAAGAACTTTTAGAACTCCTAATGAGGAAAATTGGGTCGTTACAAAAGTATCAAGACACCACTGTCTGATTGTGGTGGCGAATACCTCTTTGGAGAGTTTAGGAATTACTTATCAGAAGTCGGGATTCAATCCCAATTGTTTGCACCTGGTACACCCCAACAGAATGGTGTGGCAGAACGAAGGAATAGGACTCTTATGGAAATGCTTAGATCGATGATGAGTTATTCAGAATTACCAAATTCGTTTTGGGGATATGCTCTGGAAACAACAGTGTACATTCTGAATATGGTACATTCTAAAACAGTTCCTTCTACTCCCATGGAATTATGGAATGGGCATAAGCCTAGTCTGAATCATATCCGGATATGGGGTAGTCTAGCACATGTGCTGAAGGGAGATACTGACAAGTTGGAATCACGTACAGAAGTTTGTCTATTTGTGGGATATCCTAAGGTAACGAAAGGTGGTTTATTTTATAATCCTAAAAATCAGAAGATCATTGTTAGCACCAATGCTCAATTTTTAGAAGAAGATTATGTAATGAACCATAAGCCCATGAGTGAAATATTTCTAGAAGAAATAAGAGAGGACATGTCTACTTTAGTACCAACAGTACAAGATGAAGTACCACAAGAAACTGCAACACGTATCACACATGATACACAACCAGAGACAGTGCCTCGTCGTAGTGGGAGAGTTGTAAGACAACCTGAGAGATTCATGTTTTTGGGAGAGTCTTCGGACTTGATCCCGGGTAAACATGAACCTGATCCCCGAACATATGACGAAGCACTCTAAGATTTAGATGCAGTATCTTGGCAAAAGGCAATGAATTCTGAAATAGAGTCTATGCATTCTAATAAGGTCTGGGAGCTTGTAGAACCACCAGATGGTGTAAAAGCCATTGGATTCAAATGGATCTACAAAAGGGAAAGAGGGACAGATGGGAAGGTAGAAATCTTCAAAGCAAGGCTTGTTGCGAAAGGGTATACTCAGAAAGATAGAATCGATTATGAGGAGACTTTTTCGCCGGTAGATGCTAAAGTCTATCCGGATACTCTTATCCATTGTTGCTCATATGGATTATGAGATTTGGCAAATGGATGTTAAGACAACATTCCTTAATGGAAGTCTTGAAGAAAACATCCATATGAAACAACCAGAAGGGTTCATTGAAAAAGGAAAAAAGCATCTAGTGTGTAAGCTCAATCGGTCCATTTATGGACTGAAGCAAGCTTCAAGATCTTGGAACATCCGGTTTAATGAAGTAATCTAGTCATATGGATTTATTCAGTGTCTGGATGAGTCTTGTGTATACAAGAAGTGTAACGAAAACGTGGTGGTATTTTTTGTACTATACGTAGATGATATTTTGTTAATTGGCAACAATGTCAAGATATTATCGGACGTAAGGGTATGGTTGTCCAAACAATTTGATGTGAAAGACTTAGGAGAATGTGCACACATTCTTGGGATCAAAATTATAAGAGATCGCAAGAAAAGAATGTTATGCTTATCTCAAGCTTCATATATAGATACAATCCTTGCTCGTTTTAGCATGCAGAACTCCAAGAAAGGTTTCTTACCTTTTAGGCATGGAGTAGCATTATCTAAAGAGATGTCTCCGAAGACATCAAAGGAGATAGAGGATATGAAGGCAGTTTCTTATGCTTCAACTGTAGGAAGCCTTATGTATGCAATGCTGTGTACGAGACCTGATATCTGTTTTGCCGTAGGCATGGTTAGTAGATATCAGAGTAACCCTGGACAAGGACATTGGACTGTTGTAAAGCATATATTAAAGTACCTTAGAAGGACTAGAGATTATATGCTAGTTTACCAAGCAGACGATTTGCTCCCTGTGGGTTACACGGATTCGGATTTCCAATCAGATAGGGACAACAGTAAGTCTACGTCAGGCAATGTGTTTACTTTAGGAGGTGGAGCCATTGCATGGAGGAGTGTTAAGCAAAAATGTGTTTCAGACTCAACCATGGAGGCTGAGTATGTGATATTCTCTGAGGCAGCCAAAGAAGTAGTATGGCTCAGGAACTTTCTAATGGACTTAGATGTGATTCCTGGTTTGCCCAAAACCATCATAATTTATTGTGATAATAGCGGTGCAGTTGCAAACTCGAAGGAACCACGAGCCCATAAGGCGAGTAAACATATAGAGAGCAAGTACCACCTGATACGAGACATTGTCAAGCGAGGAGAAGTTGTCGTCGCCAAGATTGCATCAGCATATAACCTGACAGATCCTTTCACTAAGGCCCTTCCGGCGAAATCTTTTGATCGGCATGTGGAAGGGATGGGAGTCAGATGTATGGCAGCAGATATGACAGCTTAGTCTTTTAGTATAAGTATGAAATTGTTAGAGTGTATACTAAAAGCCTAGCTTTTGTAAACATTTATTTTTGAAATAAAAGAATCACATTGGTCAAATGTCTATATTTATTTGTTAAATATAGTTGTTCAAATAATTTATAAAGTAGATAACATGGTGTGTGGTGTCACACACAGAAGATCATGTTATCAACTTTTTATAAATTATAAATAGTTACTCACAATTAAGATGGAAAGGAACAAACCATTGATATAGTCGGAGTGTAATTAGGTATTAGTTTATCTTGACTAATAAATTACACTAGTACACTCTAAGTGTATTGAGTAGGACCATTTTAGGTAAGTTCTTTTTATACTAACTTAATAAAAGAACTAGACCTTAGTTATTATGGAAGTGTGTACTCTTAATCCTAATATAATAACAAGCATATATATTTAGTATCTATTTCTTTAACTTATCAAAGGGTGAGATTTAGCTTGATAAATCAATAGGCCCGATAAGTTCGGAAATGATATTACTTATAGTGTGTGTTGTTGATTATAGAAGGAAACTCTGTCCTAGTGATCTAGGTTGAGAATGTCCCCAAGAGGAGCTCATAAGGATTGCCATGTTAAACCCTGCAGGTGGACTTTGTCCGACATGACAATGAAGTTGAGTGGTACTACTCTTGGAGCTAGATATTAATTAAGTGAGTTGTCAGTAACTCGCTTAATTAGTGGACATTTGTTATCTTAAACACATGGAGACTAACACACTCATGGTAAGAAGGAGCCCATAATGTAATTTGGGATTGGTGTGGTAGTGCAACAATAACTCTCTAGTGGAATGAGTTATTGTTGATGAACTTGAGTTGTGTGTTCGGGGCGAACACGGGATACTCAAGCTCATCGGAAGGCCAAAACCAATTTCTCCTCTAGGTCCCTATCGTAGTCTCATTAGTGCCTTATAAACCACTCATTAAAAGCCCTTCTTGGTGTCCAAGAAAGGAGGCCGACCTATTGCTTGGTGACCAAGCAATGGCCGACCACCATCTCCTTAAGAGGGCCGACCCTCTTGCTTGGTGACCAAGCAAGTAGGGGCTGACCATAATAAATTCAAATAGGAGGGGTGTTTTGAATTTTTAAAATCTTCTCTTTGTAGAAAACTATAAGTTCTAAAAGAGAGATTTTAATTTTAAAAACTCTCCTTATTTGAATTAGGCCACATAGTTTAATAGAGAGTTTTAAAAGTTTTAAAACTTTCCTTTTTTAACCATCCTCATGATTTTAGAAAAAAAGGAAGAGAAGTTTTAAAAATTAAGGAGGAGAAGCTCTTTTGGGTGGTGTTCATCTTGGAGGATCGTCGCCCACACGACGTCCAAGGTGAGGCGAGGAATACAGCAGAAGATCTCATTTTTTTGAATTAGTAATTCGTGTTTGTGTTTTTCTTTGTTTTTCGAATCTGTGATTCGATTGTTCTTTTCAGTTAAACCTAGAGTTATATAAGGAAATTAAATATTAACTTTCCTTAAAAGGCTTTGTCTAGGCGGTGGTGGATGCTCCCATACCCAAGAAGGCCATGTGCCTCGCCATGCAGTCCTGGAAGCCAATTTTAGAAATTAATATTTAATTAAATTTATAACATAGGTGGATTTGAATCAATTGTGTTATGTTCCGCTTGCGATCGAAATCTAAACAATTAAGAACAGATAAGTTAAATTTGGAATCAATGATGTTAAGTTCCGTCTGCGATTCCTAATTTAACTTCTAAAGAACACAATAGGTTGTTTAGGAAAGGTTCGACACTTATATAAAATTTTTGTACAGTGGAACCGGTACGATCTTCCTAGGACCAATCAACAGAAGACACCTCTAATGTATGAAAACTGATCCCAAATAGCTCTCTTATTATTTGTGACAAAGTCTAATTTTATCCATTGGAAGGCGCCTTCTATAGCATCGAAGGCGCCTTCCATGAATAGTGTGAAGAGGACTTCTAATGCTTGAAGGCGCCTTGGATACTATTCACCTAAGACCTTTTTTTTTTCCTTTTGCTCTACAAGTTAGGGTAGTCCAATACGATAATATTTAGCCTACAAAATAAGTTTTAGTACAATCATAATAAGGAATATTAATTAGTTATATCCTTTCAGGATCAGGAACTAGTCGAGGTCTTAGTTTAGGGATCCAAAATGAACCTAAACTGGACTGACACCAACTGTCTCCTCAATCGGGACACACCCTTACTTAATCACTCTCCTCTAGTGACTCACCTTCACTTACCAATTTGCAATCTATCGACCAACCTCTTGACCCACCAGGTTTTCATGCCATTTGTCAAGTCCACATACCCAACTTGACTTCGACCAACTGTAAAATCCCCGCGGACTTCGTTGGACTTCCTGCCAGATATCAGGTCAACCCTTTGACCTCTCTGTGCTTCGTACCAACTATCGGGTCCTCAGACCTAGTTTGGTTTTATCCTGGTGTCAGGTACTCTAAACACTTCAATTTCTGTACGCTCAATAAATGTATTAGATCATAATAACATTCTAACTTTAATCCTCTTATTATTCATCAAAATCTGAGTTAGATCATTGTGTAAATTATACCAACAGAACCTCCTCCCCTTTGAAAAGGGGAGAAACTCCCCTTTTATAGAGCAAGACATGACCCAAGGCACAACCTGTGTCACGATCATGCCTTTTGGAATGACTAGGGCTTGATGCAACTCTGCTGGAGTGGCTTGGCCTGAGTATGTAGCCATTCGGGTGGAATGGCATGACTACACCTTGACTTGTCTTTGGATGTTTGGCATAGCCTGACCTGTTAGAGTGTATACTAAAAGCCTAGCTTTTGTAAACATTTATTTTTGAAGTAAAAGAATCACATTGGTCAAATATCTATATTTATTTGTTGAATATAGTTGTTCAATTAATTTATAAAGTAGATAACATGGTGTGTGGTGTCACACACAGAAGATCATGTTATTAGTTCTTTATAAATTATAAACAGTTGCTCACAACTAAGATAGAAAGGAACAAACCATTGGTATAGTCGTAGTGTAATTAGGTATTAGTTTATCTTGACTAATAAATTACACTAGTACACTCTAAGTGTATTGAGTAGGACCATTTTAGGTAAGTTCTTTTTATACTGACTTAATAAAAGAACTAGACCTTAGTTATTATGGAGGTGTGTACTCTTAATCCTAATATAATAACAAGTATCTATTTCTTTAACTTATCAAAAGGTGAGATTTAGGTTGATAAATCAATAGGCCCGATAAGTTGGGAAATAATATTACTTATGGTGTGTGTTGTTGATTATAGAAGGAAACTATGTCATAGTAATCTAGGTTGAGAATGTTCCCAGGAGGAGCTCATAAGGATTATCATGTTAAACCCTGCAGGTGGACTTAGTCCAACATGACAATGAGGTTGAGTGGTACTACTCTTGGACTTAGATATTAATTAAGTGAGTTATCAGTAATTTACTTAATTAGTGGACATTCGTTATCTTAAACACAGGGAGACTAACACACTCATGATAAGAAGGAGCCCATAAATGTAATTTGGGATTGGTGTGGTAGTGCAACAATAACTCTCTAGTGGAATGAGTTATTGTTGATGAACTTGAGTTGTGTGTTCGGGGCGAACACGGGATACTCAAGCTCATCGGAAGGCCAAAACTAATTTCTCCTCTAGGTCCCTGTCGTAGCCTCATTAGTGCCTCAAGTCCATCCAAATAAAAACCCTTTTTGGTGTCCAAGAAGGAGATCGGCCCATTGCTTGGTGACCAAGCAATGGCCGACCATTATCTCCTTAAGAGGGCTGACCCTCATGCTTGGTGATCAAGCAAGTAGGGGCCGACCATAATAAATTCAAATAGGAGGGGTGTTTTGAATTTTTAAAATCTTCTCTTTGTAGAAAACTATAAGTTTTAAAAGAGAGATTTTAATTTTAAAAACTTTCCTTATTTGAATTAGGCCACATGATTTAATAGAGAGTTTTAAAAGTTTTAAAACTTTCCTTTTTAACCATCCTCATGGTTTTAGAAAAAAAAAGGAAGAGAAGTTTTAAAATTAAAATTTCCTATTTTTTTTAACCATGTTAAAAAAGGGAATTTTTAGAAGAGAAGTTTTAAATTTTAAAACATGGTTTTAATTTTTAAAAAACTTTCCTTTTTAACATCCACTTTAGGAAAGAGAGCTTGTAAAATTTTATAAGAGGATTTTTTTCTTGTAAAATTTTATAAAAAAAATTATTATTCCTTCCTATAAGTGGCCGGCCACCCTTGCTTGGTGGCCAAGCAAGGGGCCGACAAAATCATCATCCAATCAATCCATGATTTGGTGATTGATTCAATCAAGAGGAAAGAAAAGGAAAAATAAAAAGGGAAAAAGAAAAACAAGAGGAAGATTTTATTTTTTATAAAAACTCTTCCCTTATTTGCCTTGGGCAAGTAATATAAAAGAAGGGGTGAGGAGGCCTCATGAGACAACAATTCTTATTCTCTTGCTTGGTGATCCTCAAGTGGCTGACCCCTCTCTCCCTCTCTTTTCCCTTTGCTCTCTTTTGCTCCTTGGTGGTGTTGGTGGCCGAATTCTAGAGGAGGAGGAAGAAGTCTTTGGGTGGTGTTCATCTTGGAGGATTGTCGCCCACACGACGTCCAAGGCAAGGCGAGGAATACGACAAAAGATCTTGAGGTCATTAGCTTGCAAAGAAAAGGTATAACTAGTAATTTTCTTTCGCATCATGCTAGTTATTTTTCTTTGTTAGAATTCCAAACACAAGAGGCATTAGATTCTAGTTTTTCGAATTTGCTATTCAAATTTGTGTTTTTGTTTTTTCGAATTTGTGATTCGATTGTTCTTTTTGGTTAAACCTAGAGTTATATAAGGAAATTAAATATTAACTTTCCTTAAAAGGCTTTGTCTAGGAAGTGGTGGTTGCTCCCATATCCAAGAAGGCCTTGTGCCTCGCCTTTTTTTAACCTGGAAGCCAATTTTGGAAATTAATATTTAATTGAATTTATAACGTATGTAGATTTGGATCAATAGTGTTAAGTTCCGCTTGCGATCCAAGTCTAATCCATTAAGAACAGATAAGTTGAATTTGGAATTAATAATGTTAAGTTCCGTTTGCGATTCCTAATTTAACTTCTAAAGAACACAATAGGTTATTTAGAAAAGGTTTGACACTTGTACAAAATTTTTGTACAGTGGAATCGGTATGATCTTCCTAGGACTAACCAACAATTGGTATCAGAGCTAGGGTTTGCCTCTGTGTGTTTTGGTTTTCAAATTAATTATGCACATGTCATACATAATTTAGGCAAGATAATAGTAGGATATGCTAACTTTGTGGTTGTAGGCTCCAACTATTATGACATATATATATTGTGTGTGATTGGGCCCTTGGACATGTTAAGGGCATTATTTTGTGTGCATGATTGTATGTATCAAATATAGCAGGAGCTGTGTTATTTTTAGATTTTTATTTTTGTTTGATCTAGAATACATGTACATTCCTTTATGGAATATAGGATCGATATATGTAAAATTCTATATTTGTCGCGGATCATATCTTTGCGTGGCGTGGTGCTATTGGAGGACCAGAGACGCAGCGGAATAAGAAGCAAGATAGATGCGATAACTCGACCCGATGGCGGTGGCTAAAGATGGCAGTAGCTAGGGTTGGAGCACACGGAGAACAGTGATGAAAATGTCATAATAGTTGGAAAATTAATTTCCAAATTTATTGCCTTTATTTACTGTGTGTGTGCGCATGTGTTATATGCTAGCATAGGTTAAAATTCCTCACCTTAAATAACTAAGTGGGAGAGGATTTTTTAAATAAATTCCACGGTCTCCATTACTAGTTTGTAAGTGATGCAACAAGCTTGCGTGTTGGCTCTGAGTGCCTCCCTCCACAACGGATGGGTTTGTTGCGGATCACTAGATCAAACTTCTTTTATGGATGGTTAAAGGAAATTATTTAGGAGCGTGTGATCTTGTCCAACTGAAGGGGCACAATCCTATTTAATGGACTAAGTATCAAGTAATGGTATACACTTAGACGCATTCAATAATATCCTCCCCAACGGAGTCACTGCTGTTGTTTTGTGTGACCAAAGGAAAACCAACTATTAATTTTATTTGTCATAAAGTTAGGATGACAAGATAATAAAATTAATGGGTCTCACCCTCCTCTTACAAATGTTGAATTTGTATACCTCCACACTAACGTGGCATGCAATATTCGCGGTGTTTCGAGGTGTTGGTAAATTTGAAATAGTATTGTTTGAGGAATCAATATTATTCTAAATTTAGAGTCCTGACCAAAATTTATTTTGTAATTCTTAGATGACTTTCAACCCACTGGGGCCATTATACTGAAAGAGAATAGACTTACTGGTCCCAACTATATAGATTGGAGCAGAAACCTGGATATTGTCTTAACTGCTGAAAGCTATAAATTTGTACTGTCAGAGGCATGCCCAGAAACACCTAATAATGATTCTACCCCAAAGGAGATTGATTATCATAAGAAATTGGTAAAGGCAAATGAGATGGCGCGGTGTTACATTTTGGCTTCAATGTCAAATGTATTGCAATATCAGCATCAGGACTTACGAACGACTTATGATATAATGAACAATCTCAAAGAACTCTTTGGGCACCAAAGTTAGACTGTTAGGCAAGAGGCAATGAGAAAGTTAATGACAACCACCATGTCAGAGGGGACACCCGTAAGGGATCATATCCTCAAAATGATGGCTTATCTGAACGAAATACAAGTCCTTGGAGGTGAAATCGATGGGGAAACCCAGGTCGTTATAATTCTCCAAACGCTACCCAAAAGTTTTGAGCAGTTTCGCCTGAACTATAACATGAACAAAAGAGAGTATACGTTGTCGAAACTTCTGACAGAACTACAGGCAGCAGAAGCAATATTTCGTCATAGTTCTCAGATTTACTATGCTGAAAATGGTTCTGCTTCTAAGTTGAAAGGCAAGAAGAAGAAGAAACAGGTCTTTTCAGCAAAGAAGGTGAATAAACCTCAGGGTATAGGACAAAAGGCTGGAATGAAGAAGCCGAAGGGCAAGTGCTTCATCTGCAAGCAGTCAGGACATTGGAAGGAGGACTGTCCTCGTAGGAATCAGAACAATAAAGGTATATCTCATACTCTAGTAGTTGAAACATGTTTAGCGGTGTTATCTACCAGCATCTCGTGTGTAGATACGGGAGCCACTGATCATGTCTGTAAATCTTTGCTGGGGTTCCAGGAAACCCGATGACTATTTGAAGGAGAGATAACCATCTACATGGGTAATGCTACTAAGGTGGCGACTGTTGCAGTGGGAGATGTCTACTTATCTTTTGATAGGAATAGATGTTTGGTTTTAAGAAATTATCTTTATGTACCTAGTTTTAGGAAGAATTTAATTTCAGTTTCTAAACTGTTTATGGATGGATATTCTGTTCCCTTTAGTAACAATGTGGTTATAAAGAGAAATAAGGTGATTATCTGTTCTGGTACATTAGTTGGCAATTTATATACTTTAAATCCAATTTCTCCCACAAAGCAAAATATGAAAATTAATAACACATCTTCTAACTCTAATAAGAGAAAAGAACCTTCGGAAATGAACCAAACATATCTTTGGCATCTAAGGCTTGGTCATATTAACTTAAGTAGGATTCAAAGGCTTCTAGCCAATGGACTCTTGGGTTCATTAGAGTTGGAAAACTTTCCAACATGTGAATCCTGCTTGGAAGGTAAAATGACTAAGAGACCTTTTAAGGCCAAGGGGTATAGAGCCAAAGATGTGTTAGAACTGGTTCATTCTAATTTGTGTGGTCCTATGTCTATCCTGGCAAGAGGTGGTTATGAATATTTTGTCTTCTTTATAGACGATTATTCAAGATACGAATACATTTACTTGATGCACCGCAAGTCTGAATGCTTTGATAAGTTCAAAGAATATAGGGCTGATGTGGAGAAACATCTTGGTAAAAGTATCAAGACACTACGGTCTAACCGTGGTGGCGAATACCTCTTTGGAGAGTTGAGGAATTAGTTATCAGAAGTCAGGATTCAATCCCAATTGTCTGCACCTGGTACACCCTAACAAAATGGTGTGGTAGAACGAAGCAATAAGACTCTTATAGAAATGGTTAGATCGATGATGAGTTATTCAGAATTACCAAATTCATTTTGGGGATATGCTCTGGAAACAACAGTGTACATTCTAAATATGGTATCTTCTAAAACATTTCCTTCTACTCCCATGAAATTATGGAATGGGCGTAAGCCTAGTCTAAATCATATCCGGATATGGGGTAGTCCAATACATGTGCTGAAGGGAGATATTGACAAGTTGGAATCACGTACAGAAGTTTGTCTATTTGTGGGATATCCTAAGGGAACGAAAGATGGTTTGTTTTATAATCATAAAAATCAGAAGATCATTATTAGCACTAATGCTCGATTTTTAGAGGAAGATTATGTAATGAACCATAAGCCCATGAGTGAAATATCTCTAGAAGAAATAAGATAGGGCACGTCTACTTTAGCACCAACAGTACAAGATGAAGTACCACAAGAAACTGCAACACGTGTCACACATGATACACAATCAGAGACAATGCCTCGTCATAGTGGGAGGGTTGTAAGACAACCTGAGAGATTCATATTTTTGGGAGAGTCTTCGGACTTGATCCCGGGTAAACATGAACCTGATCCCTGAACATATGACGAAACACTCCAAGATATAGATGTAGTATCTTAGCAAAAGGCAATGAATTCTGAAATAGAGTCTATGTATTCTAATAAGGTTTGGGAGCTTGTAGAACTACCAGATGGTGTAAAAGCCGTTGGATGCAAATGGATCTACAAAAGGAAAAGAGGGACAGACTGGAAGGTAGAAACCTTCAAAGCAAGGCTTGTTGCGAAAGGGTATACTCAGAATGTGGGAATCGATTATGAGGAGACTTTTTCGCCTATAGCTATGCTAAAGTATATCCGGATACTCTTATCCATTGTTGCTCATATGGATTATGAGATTTGGCAAATGGATGTCAAGACAGCATTCCTTAACAGAAGTCTTGAAGAAAACATCCATATGAAGCAATCAAAAGGGTTCATTGAAAAAGGCAAAGAACATCTAGTGTGTAAGCTCAATCGGTCCATTTACGGACTGAAGCAAGCTTTAAGATCTTGGAACATCCGGTTTAATGAAGTAATCCAGTCATATGGATTTATTCAGTGTCCGGATGAGTCTTGTGTATACAAGAAGTGTAACGGAAATGTGGTGGTATTTCTTGTACTATACGTAGATGATATTTTGTTAATTGACAACAATGTCAAGGTATTATCGAACATAAGGTTATGGTTGTCCAAACAATTTGATATAAAGGACTTAGGAGAATGTGCACACATTCTTGGGATCGAAGTTATAAGAGATCGCAAGAAAAGAATGTTATGCCTATCTCAACCTTTATATATAGATACAATCCTTGCTCATTTTAGCGTGCAGAACTCCAAGAAAGGTTTCTTACCTTTTAGGCATGGAGTATCCTTATCTAAAGATATGTCTCCGAAGACATCAAAGGAGATAGAGGATATGAAGGCAGTTCCTTATGTTTCGGCTGTAGGAAGCCTTATGTATGCAATACTGTGTATGAGACCTGATATCTGTTTTACCGTGGGCATGGTTAGTTGATATCAGAGTAACCCTGGACAAGGACATTGGATTACTGTAAAGTATATATTAAAGTACCTTAGAAGGACTAGAGATTATATGCTAGTTTACCAAGCAGACGATTTTCTCCCTGTGGGTTACACGAATTCAGATTTCTAATCAGATAGGGACAATAGTAAGTCTACGTCAGGCTATGTGTTTACTTTAGGAGGTGGAGCAATTGCATGGAGAAGTGTTAAGCAGAAATGCGTTTCAGACTCAACTATGGAAGCTGAGTATGCGGCAGCCTCTGAGGCAGCCAAAGAAGCAATATGGCTCAGGAACTTTCTAATGGACTTAGATGTGATTCCTGGTTTGCCCAAAATCATCACAATTTATTGTGATAATAACGGTGCAGTTGCAAACTAGAAAGAACCACGAGCCCATAAGGCGAGTAAATATATAGAGCGCAAGTACTACCTGATACGAGACAACATCAAGCGAGGAGAAGTTGTCATCGCTAGGATTGCATCAGCAGATAACCTGACAGATCCTTTCACTAAGGCCCTTCCGGGGAAAGCTTTTGATCGACATGTGGAAGGGATGGGAATCAAATGTATGGCAGCAGATATGGCAGCTTAGTCTTTTAGTATAAGGGGGAGATTGTTAGAGTGTATACTAAAAGTCTAGCTTTTGTAAACATTTATTTTTGAAATAAAAGAATCACATTGGTCAAATCTCTATATTTATTTATTGAATATAGTTATTCAATTAATTTATAAAGTAGATAACATGGTGTGTGGTGTCACACACAGAAGATCATGTTATCATCTCTTTATAAATTATAAATAGTTGCTCACGACTAAGATGGAAAGGAACAAACCATTGGTATAGTCGTAGTGTAATTAGGTATTAGTTTATCTTGACTAATAAATTACACTAGTACACTCTAAGTGTATCGAATAGGACCATTTTAGGTAAGTTATTTTTATACTGACTTAATAAAAGAACTAGACCTTAGTTATTATAAAAGTGTGTACTCTTAATCCTAATATAATAACAAGCATATATATTTAGTATCTATTTCTTTAACTTATCAAAGGGTGAGATTTTGCTTGATAAATCAATAGGTCTGATACGTTGAGAAATGGTATTAATTATAGTGTGTGTTGTTGATTATAGAAGGAAACTATGTCCTAGTAATCTAGGTTGAGAATGTCCCCAAGAGGAGCTTATAAGGATTGCCATGTTAAACCTTGCAGGTGGACTTAGTCCAACATGACAATGAGGTTGAGTGGTACTACTCTTGGACTTAGATATTAATTTAGTGAGTTGTTAGTAACTTACTTAATTAGTGGACATTCGTTATCTTAAACACAGGGAGACTAACACACTCATGATAAGAAGGAGCCCGTAAATGTAATTTGGGATTGGTGCGGTAGTGCAACAATAACTCTCTAGTGGAATGAGTTATTGTTGATGAACTTGAGTTGTGTGTTCGGGGCAAACACGGGATACTCAAGCTCATCGAAAGGCCTAAACCAATTTCTCCTCTAGGTCCCTGTCGTAGCCTCATTAGTGCGTCATGTCCATTCAAATAAAATCCCTTGTTGGTGTCCAAGAAGGAGGTCGACCCATTGCTTGGTGACCAAGCAATGGTCGGCCACTATCTCCTTAAGAGGGCCGACCCTCTTGCTTGGTGATCAAGCAAGTAGGGGCCGACCATAATAAATTCAAATAGGGGTGTTTTGAATTTTTAAAATCTTCTCTTTGTAGAAAACTATAAGTTTTAAAAGGGAGATTTTAATTTTAAAACTTTCCTTATTTAAATCAGGCCCCATTTAATAGAGAGTTTTAAAAGTTTTAAAACTTTCCTTTTTTAACCATCCTCATAGTTTTAGAAAAAAAGGAAGAGAAGTTTTAAAATTAAAATTTTCTATTTTTTTTGTAACCATGTTAAAAAAGGAAATTTTTAGAAGAGAAGTTTTAAATTTTAAAACATAGTTTTAATTTTTAAAAAACTTTCCTTTTTAACATCCACTTTTGGAAAGAGAGCTTGTAAAATTTTATAAGAGGATTTATTCTTGTAAAATTTTATAAAAAAATTATTATTCCTTCCGATAAGTGGCCGGCCACCCTTGCTTGGTGCCCAAGCAAGGGGTCGGCCAAATCATCATCCAATCAATCCATGATTTGGTGATTGATTCAATCAAGAGGAAAGAAAAGGAAAAATAAAAAAGGAAAAGGAAAAACAAGAGGAAGATTTAAATTTTTGTAAAAATTCTTCCCTTATTTGCCTTGGGCAAGTAATATAAAAGAAGGGGTGAGGAGGCCTCATGAGACAACAATTCTTATTCTCTTGCTTGGTGATCCTCAAGTGGTTGGCCCCTCTCTCCCTCTCTTTTCCCTTTGCTCTCTTTTGCTCCTTGGTGGTGTTGGTGGCCGAATTCTAGAGGAGGAGGAAGAAGTCTTTGGGTGGTGTTCATCTTGGAGGATCGTCGCCCACACGACGTCCAAGGCAAGGCGAGGAATGCGGCAGAAGATCTTGAGGTCATTAGCTTGCAAAGAAAAGGTATAACTAGTAATTTTTTTCCTCATCATTTTAGTTATTTTTCTTTGTTAGAATTCCAAACACAAGAGACATTAGATTCTAGTTTTTCGGATTTGCTATTCGAATTTGTGTTTTTATTTTTTCGAATTTGTGATTCGATTGTTCTTTTTGGTTAAACCTAGAGTTATATAAGGAAATTAAATATTAACTTTCCTTAAAAGGCTTTGTCTAGGAAGTGGTGATTGCTCCCATATCCGAGAAGGTCTTGTGCCTCGCCATGTTTAACCTGGAAGCCAATTTTGGAAATTAATATGTAATTGAATTTATAACGTATGTGGATTTGGATCAATAGTGTTAAGTTCCGCTTGCGATCCAAGTCTAAACCTTTAAGAACAGATAAGTTGAATTCGGAATCAATAATGTTAAGTTCTGTTTGCGATTTCTAATTTAACTTCTAAAGAACACAATAGGTTATTTACGAAAGGTTCGACACTTGTATAAAATTTTTGTACAGTGGAACCAGTACGATCTTCCTAGGACTAACCAACATGACCCTACTTTGACTCTAAAAATCAGGCATGATCAAGTGAAACCACATAACTTGGACTTGCTTGTGCTTAGTGGAGTGGCACGACTATGCCCTTTAACATGACCATGGTTTGCTTTCCCACGGGTGTGGAGCCATAACCATATGGAAACACATGGCCAGTCTCTCCTCTTCCCCTTTGATCACTCTGAAGTACATCTCAATACCATTTTTTCTTTGGAAATACACCCTATTAATAGAAAAGTGAACAAAGAACATATCTCTGATAAAGAAAATAATTATATTGAAAATATGATAAAGAGGGATGAAATTGCATAGAATATACATAAAGAAAGCATGCATAAAAGTATATATAATCTACACATATCACACCCCCTGACTTGAACCTTTTTTTTGTCCTTAAGTAAAATACCATGATCTAGATTCATGTGCTCATATAATGCATCATAATCTCTAATGTATCAATCCAACTCTATCAACTAGTTTCATTGGTGAACATGATCATCGAGCAACCTAAGTGTGGCTTAAACATAAGTTCTCGTACACAATGTAAAAAATGACATAAGCGCTTCAAGTTTCAATCCGTAATCATAGTCAAGTCATTATCCATATGAATTCCTCGTGCTCCCGATGATAAATACTTACCTGCCACACACTTAGTTCATATTTATTAGTCTACCCAACGTCTCAAAAGTGTGCTAGATATCAAGATAAACAAAGTATTTATTTTCTCAGTAACCTAACTCAGTCTTAAAGAGGTAACTTGTTAATTTCTATTTATGAAACTATTTTTATATCCCTTATTCTTCTCTTTTTCTCTTTTCTCTTTCTTTTTTCCCAAAGTGATTGCATTGTGCAACAATCAAATTTATCATAATTTTTTATTTTAGATGTTGCTCTAACAAATGTAGGGATATTTTAATTTTTTTTCAAATAAGCTTACATAATACGAGCATCATCTAGTAACTAAGATATGGTTTAAGAAATTACCATGGAAACCCAAGTACTAAATAAATTGGATGAATCTTGACTATTCCAGAGTTATCTACTATTCAAGCTTAAGGGAAGGAAAAATAAGATCCTTAAGATCAGGCCAATACTCAAATTTATCTCATTACAATACAATGCTCACTTCGTACTACTAGAGATAGAGAAGAGAAGTTCACCAAACATACTAGAACTATCTCCCATAACAACATGAATTAAGAAATAAATGTGCTAACAACTTTGCTATTGGACAAGTCAGAAGTATGAAGATTGATGTTCTCAAAATGCCACAAGAACAACCAACAAGATAGTCAAGGCAATTGACAATCAAGACAATTAAAGAAAAACTACATTCAAAGTAAAAACTAACATGAAGACAATCAAAATACAACTAAAATGAACTAAAATGTAAGTAAAAATAAGAATATGTGCAACTCCCCTAGACTTAAACCTTTTATCATCCTGATGAAATCAATATGGTGATGAAGAAGGTAGAGAACGGTATGCAGGGCCTCAAGGGGGTGGGGAAGGGTAGGAGTGAGGCAAATCTCTATGTCGAGGAGGTCCAAGAGGGAATCTAGGCATTCCAGACAGATGGCCAATGTGCTCATGGTACTGCAAAAGAGTAGCCACCTGCTATCTAGTTATGTCCCCATGGAAAGCCTAAAATCTTCCATCATCTCCTGATCAGTATTATAGTCATGAATAAATTTGGCCACCTGACCTTGGAAGTTCCTCGTAAATTAGAAATAATCGCATACCTCTTAGAATTGGTCGTCATATAATTTGAAGTGACCCCCTCTAATGTGTGTTGTTGGACACTATACTTCTCATGAAGCGATTCCAAAGAGGTATGAAAATCTGAGAAATTAAATCCTAAGAGACCTGTGTCATAGGTAAAAGAGTACCTAGCTAGTTCTGAGTGTTCGAATGGTTGTGGGTGTCCAGATGATGAGGGTTTAAGAAACTCTAAAGGAGTAGAGGCGAACTCAGGAGTTGTGGCCGTTATCACCCAATTGGCAGGGTTGCGAACTATGGTACGTTTGGGACATGGTAAAGGTAATGGAAATCCATCCATCTTAGGAAAGGTGAAACTATTCTCATCCCAGCATATCATTCTCATGGCAATGCATGTATCAATATCGATTTTGTAATTGCTATGAGTAACTTCCAAACCATTGAGTTCATAATCCAAATTTACTGCAATTTGGGTTTTCATCTTGCTAAAAACAATTGATCTCAAAGTTGCATTCCTGGACTTCACAAGTGTTTGCAAAAAATAGAACCTAGTATAAAAGTCAACTTTATTTAGCATTGCCCAAAATGAATAAAGCTCCACTTTCTGAACTATCTCATCACATTCTCCACTACTGAAAATAGTTTTACTCATTCCATGATGGAGGTATCGAAATTTGGGGTTTTGCATGTATGAAGCATTAGATCTAGAAGGCTCATAGGGTTCATTTAAGCCAGTATTTGAATTCTAGAAAACATTGCTATTAAAATTATAATAAACTTGTGAGACCCCCCTGTAAGTAGGCCAAAATAATTAATAAAATAACTTAGAGTCCACTAAAATTCTTGATTCATTAGCCTAAAGCTGATTTTACCAATACAATCTTCATCATAGGAAAAGTGGGTCTCTAGTGAGGTTAAAAACTCTAGGGTAAGGTAGGAATAAGTTGGTTGGTGCGAATACATCATGTCATTCCAATCGAAGACACTAATTAATCACTCTATATCTTCTTTAATTCTCAAGACTTCTATAGTAGTAGGGTCCACATATTTAGTGTAAACTAACTTTTTGGTAATGAGAGAATCAAATCTAGACTTTTACTCATTATTTCTAAAAGTAATATCATATTCGTTATCGTTATCTTCGTCGTATGAAATCCATTTGCCTTTGTCTTTGGAAAAAAGCCTTCCCTTTTCCTTTGTCCTTCCTCGGATCCTCACCTCTGCTAGATCCACCACTTCCATGATGAATCCTTTTCAAAATGTTAGACATGATTGAAAGCAAGTATGGGAGAGTGATTATTTAAGAGGCATGGGGGTGTTCTTGAGAAATGAGGAGCAATCTTGAGAGAGAGGAGAAGATCTTGGGGAAGAGAGGAAATCTTGGGGGAGAAGGAGGGGAGAACTCTTAGATCTAGATTTAGGTCTTAAGAGGAAGAGATCTGAGAACTTTGGAGGAGAAATTTGAGACGGAGATGTAGAGGGAGAGGAAGATCGTTAGCTCTTGCTAAGGCTTGAGGAGAGAGAAAATCTGGGGTTGAAAAGGAGAAGAAAGAATTGAAGAAGAAGAAAGGAGGGGGTGTGGCCGCGGACATGACCACCACCCACGGTCGTGTTTTATAGATATAGCCAAGCCGTATTAGGCTCGACTAGTCTAGCACGCTGTGGCAAAATGTCATGGTCGTGCCTTGCTTTAATATTTTTTAAGAACAACTTTGCACATGACCGTGTCAAATGACACGGCCTTAGCTTTAATGTCCTCTTGCAAAATCACACGGTCGTTAATGACATGGCCACTCCTCAGATCCTCTTGGCCAAATCGACACGGCCATGTCAAATGACATGGCCGCCTTGAATAGGCTCAGCCAAATTGACACGACCATGTCAAATGACACGGCCATGACCTTCTCTTCTCTGGAGGATAGATATGGTCATATCTAAGAGACACGGCCGGTTCTTGAGGTGTGTATACTTTTAGAGTCTGGTCCGTATGCCATTAGCACGAGGTAGTTGGTGTGCTTTAGTTTGTCACTGTCCGATTCCTCCACGGACGATTCATCCCAAGTTCTTGATGACTTTATTTTTCTTGAGATTTGAGCTATCATGCTTGTAATGCCCTTTGTTGTTGCATCTAAAGCACGTGACATTTTTCTTGTTGTTATTGGGAGTAGACTTGATCTTCTGCAAATCCCTTTTGGTGAAGTCTTTCTTTCTCCTAGTGAACATCTTTCTTACCAGGTTCACTAAGTGTTCTTCATCGTCTGATCTGAGTCAGACACATTTTCTCATTCTTGTTTAGTTCTGGATGATCCTACAATAAGAGCAATATCTTTCTCGGCAGGTTTGACATTAGTCTGTTCATGTAGCTCTAATTCACAGAATAATTTGTCTAGTTTCAATTTAGATAAAATTTTTAAAATTTTGTAAGCATCCACGATGGATGTCCACAGTGTATTTTGAGGAAATGCTTTTAGAGCATACCTTACTAGATCTCGATTCTCTATCTAGTGGCCGATCATGTGAAGCCCGTTGAGGATGTCCTTGATCCTCGCATGTAACTGACTTGTAGTCTCTCCTTCTTGCATTTGATGTTAAATAATCTATTTAAGAACAAATCCCTTTTTATTACTTTTGCGTCGTTGGTTCCCTCGTGTAGTTCTATGAGTTTGCCCCATAACTCCTTTGTGTTTTCATGTGGGCTGACGCAGTTCAGTTCCTCCTTTGTTAGTCCGTACTAGATTGTGTTGAGAGCCTTGAAGTCAATCTGGGCCTTCTTCTTCATCTCCAAATTCTAATTTTTTTGGGTCCATTGGAATACCGATGTTGTGGTCAACTGGCACCTTGTATCCTTTGGTGATGTTAAACCACTATCGAAGTCGGTCTTCAAGTATACTTCCATCTACTTCTTCCAATATAGGAAGTCGTCCCCGTTGAATAGTAGTGAACGAACAGTGTTGTATCTTTCATTTTGGGCCATTAATTCCTAAAAGAGAAACTTGGAAATATTGCCAAGACTTGATCTTAGGGTAAATAGTGTGGGAGGGAAAAGAGAACTGATTGGTGTTGCACCAATTCAGAATATTACAGAAAAAGACAAGAAGACTTATCCAAAGAGGTAATTGTGTAACACCCCTAGTTTTTTTTGTTTACATTTTCTTTCATAATAATTCATATAAATATAACTGCAGACGTCACTTGCACATACTTCTATAGTGGGTTATTAATTCAACAAAGTTACATAAATGGTTCTTAAAGCATAAAATAATGTGGAAAATAAACTGGAAGGTCTTCGAGTTGTACTGCCAATGTCTCGAACTGGCTCACTGGTCAATGCCTCTTGTCTTGTTCATCCCATTGTCTGCAAAAAAGTTAAAATTTGTGAGTCGAGAGACTTAGCATATTCAAAACCGTGTTATGCCATAGTTAGTACCTATAATCTAGTGTACTAAGGGAAACCACATTCTAGGTAACTGGGGGCCTTCCTACTAACATACCATGAACGTAAGCATAGACATTGACATAAGCATGAGAGCATAAACATAAGCATGTAAATGAACTTGGAATAATAATAGACTTGATCATGAGCATGTTGATAAGCATTGACATAAACATACTTGCATGGCATAAATATACACATAAAAATATACTTAATCATGAGCATGTACATAAGCATAACCACATGGGGTAGGTGAGCTCCCAGACTAAGGACATCGGTCACACTCAACCACATGGAATTTGGTGAGCTCCCGGGCTATGGACACCGATCACACTCAACCCCATAGATTTTGGTGAGCTCTTGGGCTATGGACACCAGTCACACTCAATTGCGTAGATTTTGGTGAGCTCTTGGGCTATGGACACCGGTCACACTTAGCCACGTAGATTTGGTGAGCTCCTTGGGCTTAGGTCCCTGGTTCATAACTCAGCCCATAATAAAATTCATAACATGCACAATCATCATTTATCATAAAATCTTTAACATGTATAATCATTAATTATCATAAAATCCATAAATGCAAAATCATTAATTATTATAAAATCTACATCATGCATAATCATTAAAACTTGGTTATCCATACTCATACAATGACTACATTAGTTTTTTTGTTAGGTACATCCCATACCTACATGCATGCAGTGATTTCACACAAATTCCCTATCATAATTACAATAACATGGACATAAGTATAATCATGCACTTACTCCCAACTTGATCACTACTTAAACATGAGCATAATCATAAATCTTAAGAACCTAAATTCATAACATAAGCTTAAGCATAGATTTGTGCATCAACATAGCATGAGCATTCATGGCAACTTAAACATGGCATAATCACAAACCTAAATATAAGCATGCAAATTCATATCATGTGCTTAAGCATAGACTTGTGCATCAACATAGCATGAGCATGCATAGGAACTAACATGGTGGTAAGGAAATAACATGATCAAGCTCCCTAATACCATGAATAAAACTAACTTTTATTCAATTCAAAACATAGGAATTATACAATCCATCTAGAGCAACAAGGAAAGTGTCACTTCTAACGGAAAGCAAGTATAAGGACCTAAACATGATTGTAAGAGAAAGACATGATTTATAGCTTAAATTTTTGAACCCTAAAGATCCTAAACTTGCATCCCATTAATGAGTTAATAAGGTTTTGTAATTTCATAGCATTTGAAATGATGTAAATAGAAATTTAATTGGTACATATCAAACGAACTAACTTATTAACATCATTATACAAGGAAAGGTCATCAAGGACATGTTTTATGGCCTAACTTGTTAAGTCCTAAGGATCCAAAACTATTATCATTCGAGTGGAATGGCACAACCACAGCTTGACTTAGCTTTGGATGCTTTGCATGGTCTGACCCTACTTTGACTCTAGAAATCTGGCATGATCATGTGAAACCACACAACCTGGATTTGCTTGTGCTCTGGTGAAACCACCCAATCTAGACTCCCAAGTAATACCCCCTTGAGATCCATTGACCATGGGCCCCAAATTGACTCTTTGAGCTCCCCTTAAAGCTCTTAACCTTGGTCACCTTCCTAGGTGACTCATCTACAATTGCTAGGCCACATTGGGTACCTCTGGTGACACTTGGCTTACAAACCTAACCTTGTACAGCTTGTCCTTGGTTAGCTTCTCCTTACCTTTAAATGACCTTCCCTTGCCATTTATTGACTTCTCCTTGCTATAGTTATATGTAACCCTAGCATAAGACTTTCCCTTAGCATTAGAGACATTAGATCGGTATCCCAATCCCGATATATCATTATTGGTCTTTGACTACCTAACACCATATCTAACCCTTTAGATCCAACATTGAATCTCTCTAGGATTTTCTCCAATTGATCAAACTTTTCCTTTAAAACTTGATTCTCCCTTTCTAGGTTCCTAAACCTAGAGTCAACATGTCCACCATGGACATTCCTAGACCTACCCATTTTTCTAGACATATGTCTCCCCATCTTGGGATTAATGTCTTGGTTCTCCTTAGATCTACCATTTCTAGATTTATCATGAATGGATCTCCTAGGGTTATGATCTACATTTACCCTATTCCTATCATGATATCTAAAACCTAAATTTTTCATGGGTAAATAATGAAAATTATTTTTTCTAGCATGCATGGAGGAATTTAAATTTGAATTCAAATTTAAACTAGGGTTTACCTTACCCTTTACCTTTGGAGCTCCCTCTTGACATGAGCCTCCATTCTTCCTCCACTTCTTTTCCCACATCTTCAATTGCACTAGCTTCTTGATCTCCCTCTTGCTAAGACATTTGGTGTGGTAGTGACCCTTCTCTCTACACATGAAGCATATGATGTGCAATCTCCTCCTTTGGGCTTCTTTATTCCTATAACCCTTGTTAGTATTTAAATTAACTTGAATGAGTTTAGGATTTACCTTCTTCTTACCCAATGGATATCTACTCTTGTAGTGTCCCTTCTCATTGCACCTGAAGCACATAATGTGGTCCTTTGAATTTGCTTCAGTGGAGGTGCTCATTAGGTTGACCTCCAAGACCTCTTCTTCATCTGTCTTGGATTATTCTTCAACCCTTGAGGATGTTGATGATGATTCCTCATCCTCCTTCTCCTCCTCAGATGTTAAGCATGGCTCAACTTCCGGTTGTTCCACCTCCTCTCCTTGAGCAATTGACCCCATCTCCTTGGGCTCTTCTTCTTCTTGTGTAGGCATAGGTTCTTCCCAAGGAACCTTCTTTATCTTGCTCTACAAATCATGGGCATTCTCATATTCACCTACATGGCTCATCATGTCATTAGGCAAAATATCAATCAAAATAGATATTATCTTTGAATTTTCCTTTGATCGTGAGGTTTGCTCCTCCGTTCAATATCATGGTTAGAGTCTTTTTCCTTTCTTGTCTTTCGGGACTTCGAATGATTCCTTGATCACCATCATGGTGTCCCAATCCATATCGAAAAAGACCTCCATCTTCATCATCCAATACGTGATGTCCCATAAGCTTCCTCCTTTAAACTTTAGCAGTTCTATCAAGTCGGCCATCTTCTTGTAGTTGCTTTTCTCGATGGTTAGTTCGGTGAAGTGTGACCTTGGCTTTGATACCACTTGTTGGAGATCGGATGTGTATGACCCACTAAAAGGGGGGTTGAATAGGCGGTGCCCCCAATTCGATAGCAATACATGTCGATGTAATGTGGTTTGGAGATTAGGGCTCCTACTCCATGGCTGCCTTTGAGGTGGACGATCCCTATCCGTCGGTGGATTAGCCCCCGACAAACTCCGGCTACTTAAGTAACTCCTTGTGGGTGGAGAAACCTCACCACAACACCAACCAAGAACTCTTGGACACACGAGAACCTTGAGCACTTGTTGACTACTAATTAAGGTTAACCACCACTAATTTCATCAACCTTAACTAAGCTTCCAAGCCTTGGTTATATAGGCAATGGGTTGGAAATCTCCTGTCAGTCGACTGCCCTCTGTGGAGATTCAACCGTTACAATACAACGGCTCGATACCAGTCGAGTAGTGAAAGTACTAGTCGACTGGTGAAAGTACCAGTCGACTACTCCACACTGGTCGAGCGAACAAAAGTATTCTATTTACTCCCAGTCGATTGCCCAGTCGACTATACCAGTCGTCTGCCATTCACATCAGTCAACTAGTACCCCGAGTACAGTCTCTCAGCATTCGGACCTTCACCTTTACGACTCACTTGACTCTTCATTGCAGCCTTGACCTCTTGCCTTCAAGCCTACTTCCTTTGGCTTTCGTCCCTTAGATGCACCCAAACCCGCGGCTCGTCCTAATGTCATCCTTCGTGTATGCCTCGAAGTCACTTCCCTTGGCCCTTATCCTTACTGCATTGCCCACGGTCCCTCGGATGCTCCATCCTTCACTGGACCTGAAGCCATCAACCTGAGTCATATGTGTATCCTGCAAACCTGCACAACTTAAATACACATATCAAATATAAGGGTGAACCTAACTTAAACCCTTTGCCTAAACACCAATACACATGGTCGCATGGACCATTGAGATTGCTCCAACAAAAACTAACATGAAGACAATCAAAATGCAACTAAAATGAACTAAAATGAAAGGAAAAATAAGACTATGTACAACGCCCCTAGACTTAAAACCTTTTATCATCTCGATGAAAACAATATGGTGGTGGAAGAGGTGGAGGAGGGTATGCAGGGCCTCAGGGGGTGGGGAAGGGTAGTAGTGAGGCAAATCTCTATGTCGAGGAGGTCCAAGAGGGAATCTAGGCATTCCAAGCAGATGGTCAATGTGCTCATGGTACTAGAAAAGACTACCCATGCTATCTAGTTATGTCCATGGATCGCCTAAAATCTTCCATCCTCTCCTGATCAGTATTATTGTCATGAATAAATTTGGTCACCTGGCCTTGGAAGTTCCTCATAAATTGGAAATGATCGCGTACCTCATAGAATTGGTCGTCAAATAATTTGAAGCGACCCTCTAATATATGTTGTTGGGCACTATGCTTCTCATAAGCGATTCCAGAGAGGTATGAAAATCTAAGAAATTAAATCTAGAGGGACTCATGCCATAGGCAAAAGAGTACCTAGCAGGTTCTGAGTGTCTGAATGTTTGTGGGTGTCCAGATGATGAGGGTTTAAGAAACTCTAAAGGAGTAGAGGCAAACACAGGAGTTCTATCAGTTATCACCCAATTGGTGGGGTTGCGAACTATGGTACGTTTGGGACATGGTAAAGGTAATGGAAATCCATACCTCATAGGAAAGGTGAAACTGTTCTCATCCCAGCATATCATTCTCATAACAAGACATGCATCAATATCGATTTTGTAATTACCAAGAGTAACTTCTAAACCATTGAGTTTGTAATCCAAATTTACCGCAATCTGGGTTATCATCTTGCTAAAAAAAAATGATTTCGAAGTTGCCTTCCTGGACTTTGCAAGTGTTTGCAAAAAATAGAACCTAGTATCAAAATCAACTTTATTTAGCATCGCCCAAAATGAATAAAACTCCACTTTCTGAACTACCTCGTCACTTTGTCTGCTACCGAAAATGGTTTTACTCATTCCACGATAGAGGTATTGAAATTCGAGGTTTTGCATGCATGAAACCTTAGATCTAGAAGGGTTATAGGGCTCATTTAAGCTAGTAATTGAATTCCAAAAAATATTTTTATTAAAATTATAATCAAACTTGTGAGATCCCCCTGTAGGTAAGCCAAAATAATTATTAAAATAACTTAGAGTCCACTAAAATTCTTGATTCATTAGCCTAAATCTGATTTTACTAATATAGTCTTCATCATAGGAAAAGTGGGTCTCTAGTGTTGGTGCAGGTTGCACCAGAATCAAACCTGAGTTTTGATGTTGTTAAAGTTTCAAGTTAAGTCTTGTTGTGATCTAACAAGTTAACAAAATACGCAGGTTGTTTACTCAACTGGGAAAGCCCTAGTCGCGACTAGGCAGGAAAGACTTAGTAGATTGTGGAAGCTAGGCGAAAAGACTAAGTGGGTCGAGAAGGTTTGACACTTGGCAGGGAAACTCAATAGCTTTGGAGGACCGAAGATCAAGGGAAAGTCTTGGGTGGCCGATCCAATGCTAAGAGGCAAAGTCCTAACAGGTCTAGAGGACCAAGGTTTGACAAGTAGGTTACGTTAAGCAACTGGAGGAGCGACAGTGAGGTCATGTTCCGGAAGGGAACAAACCCTAGGTTGTTGATCCAATTGAAGAAATCAGGAAGGTTTACAAGTTGAGATCAAGACAATTATATTGTCTAATATTATTCATGCATTATATATATTACTGTACTAACCAATGTTGCAGGAATATTTTGTTTAACTCTGTGTTGTAGGTTCGGTCTGACCGGTCGATCGAACATAGGGATCGGTCAATCGAACCAGCTTGAGCTTAGACCAAAGATCAGTTCAAACCAAAGAATAGCATATTCTGATCGAGGCTTGATTAGTCGACCGAACCTTGATGATGTGGCATAGTACAAATCAATCAGAAGCAAAGATGGAAGCTAGCTAGATTGGTCGACCGAACGATCATCGCATTAAAAGTGCATTAATGAAGAATCTTGACGAACGGGGAAAGCTCACCATTCGATCGACTAAATCATTAAGTGTCATCAATGCTCGAAGATTGGATCTGATTAGAGCTCAGCATAGAAGGAAGGGAGTGGGTCCGATCGACCGAACCTGAGGATCAGTTGACCGAACGTTGATCATTCTTATAAAAAAGAGCTCGAGGTCCGAGGCTCAGCAATGATTTAATTCACTATTTCATCTCTATGCAAAGTTGCTCGTACTACTACTCTGCGCTTCGTCTTCAAGCAAGCTACTACTTCAATCAAGTGTCGATCGAGCTTCAGCTTTCATCTATTGTCGGTATAATCAATAAGATAGTAGGCTGTTACTATCTTATATTTCTTATTGTATGAATTGCTTCTTTCCGAAGGTTTCAGAAAGAAGAATTATACGGAATTGGCCAACGGTACGATCAAGGATCGCGAGTTTGGAGTAGGAGTCGACCTAGGCTCCAAACCAAATAACCGAATTGTGTTCTTTATTTTTTCACTGCACTATTTTGGTTTAAATGTTTAAAAAGGAAAAAAGGTTTTTAAAAAGCGATATCCCCCCCTCTATCACAGTTTCTCGATCATTCAATTGGTATCAAAGCCTGGTAGCTCTGAAATTACATAACCATTTTTTGAGCAATTTTAAAAAACCTCTTATTTTTTATTTAAAAGTGCTTTCTCTTAATTCTCAAGTCATTTTTTTCTATATAAAAAAATCTTTATCCCGCACTACTAATCTGAAGAAAAACGTCTTGGAAATTTGTTTTCTACTTCTTTTCTTTGATAACAAAGATGTCAAACTCCTACCAAGAAGGATACAACACAGTCCTCCCTCCACTTTTCAAAGGAGAGAATTTTGGCTACTAGAAGAATAGAATGGAATGCTACCTCAAATCCGACATCGAACTTTGGTTCATAATACTCAAAGACTACACTCCTCCGATGGTAGATGGAAAGCCGGTAGAACCAAAAGACTGGACTTCTCCAATGATCAAAAAGGTGCGACTAAACTACAAAGCAATCAACACCATTCAATGTGACCTGATGTTAGAAGAACTGAATTGAGTCGGGCCCTACGAAAATGCAAAAGAACTCTGGGACCATCTGGTAAAGCTGCACGAAGGAACTGACGAATCTAAGGTAAACAAA
Source organism: Zingiber officinale (assembly GCF_018446385.1). Lineage (NCBI taxonomy): Eukaryota > Viridiplantae > Streptophyta > Magnoliopsida > Zingiberales > Zingiberaceae > Zingiber > Zingiber officinale. The sequence goes on along the minus strand of NC_055998.1, from coordinate 57,131,793 downwards.
AGAGATTTATTATTAAATAATTTATTTAATATTAAAATTCTTCTCGAAGAAATGGCCATGCAACTACACGCTCGACTAAAAGACATACTCAACTGCCTGCATCTAATCGAACATTACCTGGAGAACCACAACATAATAAGGTACAAACTAAACGCTTTCCCGAGAAATATTTTGTGGGCATCAATAGTAGATGCATACAAAGTTTCAAGGGATCTTTCCATTCTTAAGTTAGATAAACTCTTTTATGAATTAGAATTACATGAATAATTTAATCTGGGTCAAATCGAGAAAGGTATGTTGGTGCAGGAAGCATCCAATGATCGAACCTGAGTTTTAATAATGACAAAGAGTTCAAAGTTAAAGTTATTTGTGGTCTAACAAGTTTGAATGAGATTACAGAAAAGTTCTAAGGATTCTTAGGCAAAAGCCCTAGCTGCGGTTAGGTAGGTGGAAAACCCTAGGGGTGGTAGCCCTAGGTCATAAGAGGTGGTAATCCTAGGCGAAAAGTCTTGGCGAGTCGAAGGCTTCGAGCAAAAATCCTAGAGTCGAGAACTCTAGGTTGAAATCCTGCTACTCGAACCGGCCTTAAGTAGGCTATTAAGGGCGGCTCTAGTAGCCATAGGAGGCCCCTTCATCCCACCAAATCTACAACGTCGATAAGCTCTTGCGTCTTTGCTGTTTATCTGCCCGAAGGTGCCTCCCATCTCCTTGGAAGGCACCTTCTCTCCTTGCTGTGAGGCTTTTAAACGAGGCGCCTCCAAGCTCCATGGAGGGCGCCTCGGGTACTATTCATCCGAGGCTTCCCTTGGGCAACTTCATTCTTGTAAGGTATATTAGTCCATAAACAAAGTATACCCTGCAAAACTAAATTAGCACAATAAAATACAAATAACATTAGTATTTGACAGTCATTGGACTGTTCGATTCTGACTTCGAATTTTCTCCAGAAACCCTAGGTTGAACCGACACCTACTGTTCCATCGCTGAGAAACACGTCCTCACCTACTCCTCTCAGAAGAGTTTACCTATTGTCAGACCGATCCTCCAAACTGATTGGACTTTTGCTCAGCGTCTGAAGCTTCAAGTCTTTATGCTAGATGTCCGCTCCACGACCCGTCCAGTCTTCCACTTGGTTCATGACACTAGGATTTCAACCTAGAGTCCCTGACTCTAGGATTTTTTTCCCAAAGCCTTCGACCCGCCAAGACTTTCCGCTTAGGGTTACCACCCCCTAGGACCTAGGGTTACCACCCCTAGGGTTTTCCACTTGCTTAACTACAGCTAGGACTTTTGCCTAAGAATCCTTAGGACTTTTCTGCAATCTCATTCAAACTTACTAGACCACAAATAACCTTAATTTTGAACCATTTGCCATTATCAAAACTCAAGTTTGATCGTCGAATGCTTCTCGCACCAACAATCTCCCCCTTTTTTATTATGGCAACAAAATTCAAAGTTAAGTAAAACATAACTTGATTATAAGAACATAAATGTGTAAAAGTTAAAAAGATGCAATATCAAGATTCAATATCAATATCAAGATTCAATATCAAGTGCAATTTCAAGTGCAATTAAAATGATGCAATATTTAGAACAACTTGTTGTAGCTCCCCCTTAATCACTTATTCACTTTTCAATTATTTAACTTTCACTTTTCTCTCCCCCTTTGCCATATATAAAAAAAAAACTAACAGAAAGAAGGATGTAAAGATAGGAAATTCTTAGCTCCCTCTGAAAGGTAGCTCTTATATATATATATATATATATATATATATATTGGCAAGTTTGTAGTTTTGAAAGTAGACTTTAATTTAAGAACTTAGCAAATTTTGTAGCTTTGAAAGTGATTTAGGGTTTACCAAAAACTTAGCTAGATTTAAACTTTGAAAATGACTTAGCTTTTCAAAAAACTCTTAGATAAACTTAAGTTTTCAAAATTATTATTTTGAAAAACACTTAGCTAAATTAGAAATGTTTTCGAAAATACTTAGCTTTTAAAAAGAACTTAGATAAACTTAAGTTTTGAAAAAAATACTTAGCTAAATTAGAAATGTTTTAAAAAATACTTAGCTTTTTCAAAAAAAACTTTGTCAATTACTTAGTTAAGTACTTAGCTTTAAAAAATGTGGATAAAAGCTCAGTTAAGTACTTAGATTAAAAAAGATTTTCATAAAAAGCTTAGTTAAGTACTTAGTTAAAAAAACTTAGTTGAGTACTTAGCTTAAAAATTTTTTTGATAAAAATACTTTAGCTTAAAAATAATTTTGTTTAAACACAAAAAAAATTAAAAAATGAATTTTCTTTTTCAAAAATACTTTTAATTTGAAAGTTTGAAAAAGAATATTTTAACTTTCAAAGATATTTAACTTGGCTTCTTTCACTCTCCCTTGATTAATGCCAAAAACCTATTTAAGTTTTAAAGTCCTAGAGTCCAAGCATGTAAAACAAAAACATAAAAATTGTTATTTATTTTCTTAATTTTCCTTCTCATCCCTTCTAGGTTATCAAGCATGTTTAGCCTATGAGTTTTTGTGAGATGGAGTTATGTTAATCTTGAAGATGATTTTATCTATAATTTTGAAAAGTATTTATGATATTTCAAACATAATTTAATTTTAATTTGGATTTTTTTAAAAAATACTGAATTTGAGAATTTAAAATATATGTGTGAATTTTGAATGATTTTAAATTTCAAATTTTGGAATATAAGTTTGGATTTTGAATAAGCTCAAATTTCAAAATTTAAAATATAAGTGTAAATTTAAAATTTAAGGATTAATTAGCATTTGGAAGGAATTAAAATTTTGAAGGTTAATTATATTTTGAAAATTAATTAGATTTGAAAGTTAATTAATATTTGAAAATTAGATTGTGAAAGTTAATTATAGTTTTAAATTAATTAAGCTTTTGAAATTAATTAGACTTTTGAAATTAATTATAGTTTTGTAATTAATTAAACTTTTGAAATTAATTAAACTTTTGAAATTAATTAAAGTTTTGAAATTAATTGAGCTTTTGATTGAGTTAACTTAATTGAACTGAGTTTAATTAATTTGGGTTTGGTTAACTACTTCTTAAACCTTAGTCTAATTCAAATGTAGATCAATCCTTAGATTTGAATTTAAATTGAAAATTAAATTAATCATCTCTCAAAACTATTAAGGTTCTGTGATTGAAATAGGTGAGATGCATCAAATACTTGCAATCCTTCTTCCGTGTGCTGCTAACAAATCGATCCGGCGAAATCCTAACTCTACTCCAATGACCAAAAGCTTTCAATTTCAGATTTCCTTGTTGTCAGTATAATATTTGATAGTGCTTTAATTGTTGTATTCTTTTGTAATATTTCTGAAGCTGTAGTGATTGCTCATCAAAGTACTCTTATGTTCGGGCCTTGGAGTAGGAGTCGCCACAGGCTCCGAACTAAGTAAATCCTTGGTGTTTTATTTTTCTCTTTATTTTTTCTGCATATTTACTCAAAACGAATGAATTAGCCATGAGCGCTAATTCACCCCCCCCTCTAGCACTTTTCGATCCCACAATTGGTATCAGAGCGAGGTCGCTCTGAATCAGTACAACTACCATTCCAGCATTCTTATTCGTCGCTTTTTCGTCCGTTTTTGTTAAAATACGCCTTTCATTTTTTCCCTCCAAAACTGTTTTTGAAAAATTTATTTTTATTTTTGTAACGCCCCGCCTTATGCTGGCTAAACTGTAAGGCCGGGGTTACTTTATGTTGTGCTAAGCTATATCCATGACCATCACTAAGTCTAGGTGCGGCAAGCTGTACCAATTAAAATCTTTGCTAACTGCTACTAAATTCAGGATTTTATTATCAGACATATGCTAAGGGGTGTAATCTAAGATATACATGTCATACATTACATCCCCTATGGTCAAGGAATCTAAATAGGGGTTTGCAGCTGATATCAGGCCTCCCAATTGATCAGTGGATCAATTGGAATGGCCTGATCAATCCACTGATCGATTCAGATGGCTACTGTATATGAAAACATTGTTTGGATCGATCGGTTGATCAATCCAGACTTGTTGATCGATCCATTGATCGATTCAACTCGCTACTGTGCACAGGGTAAATTCTGGATCGATCGGCTGATCGATCCAGGCTTGCCAATCGATCCAGGGGTCGATTCCAAGGCTCTCTGTTCGCGAGGTTAATTCCCCGATCGATCCAGTGATCGATTCTAGAGCTTACTGTTCGCGACAATAGCTCCGATCGATGGGCTAATCGATCCAGAAGCTTACTGTTCGCAGAAATCAGCCTCCTAATCGATCAACTGATCGATTGAGGTCCCTTCAATCGATCGGCCGATCGATTGGAGTTTCTGATTTCGCGGCTGAGCTTTGATTTCAGCACTATTTCGTGCATAAATCTCACATACAACTCTATAAGCACAATAAAACTGCTAAACACTATCAGGGCTCATAATTAGCTATCTAAGACCATGGCAACAAGTAATCTAAGTCTACTTATCACAATTCAAGACATCTAAACAATTAAAGGTGCAGAAAAGTAACACTACAAGAAAGTACTAAGTTATTAAGGTTTCTAATTCCTCCAAGATCTTTATTCCAGTTCCTGCCCACACACATCTTTGTAGCATTGACCTCCAGCCTCCGCTAGTCCATCTTTCCTTTACCTTTATCTGCAGTATATGGAAAAGAAGTATCTATAAGCTTTCACTTAGTAAGAAACCATCTATCTCACAAAACATGCATACGATACAATTTATGCTTTGAAAACATGATATTTGAAACGTGTGCTGAACAAGCTATAACATGGCATTCTAACATACAAAACATAGGAACCAAAAACTGATCATGGCTATAATTGAAATGTCAATAAGCAAAGACTAAAGTGAAACATACTGAGCTAAACTAAAGGTGAGCTAGAACTGATTTTAAAATATAATCACCTAACTGATTGTGAATTTGAAAGCTATTATCATACTAGATAAAAATACATAATCATGTTGCTGATGGGCCCGGTAGCTGTACTTGCTGTGCGCACATCCCTAACTAAACCCGGGGTTGCAAATTCCGAATCTAGTAGGGTTTACTAGGTTATCTAAACCTAGGGACGACTATGGGAGCCCAACCCAATGGACATCTAGTCCAGTACAGTGCCATTGCTGTAAAATACTGGATCATAAGCTAATTAATTTATCTTGCCGGTTCTAGGTTATCTAAACCTAGATCTAGGTTATCTGAACCTAGAGGCGACTATGGGAGCCCACCCATTGGACCGTAGTCCCATATAAGCTATAGCAAGACTAGATAAGCTATTTTAAATGCTTCTGTTGCATTTACTAAGCTATTAAAATGCCTACTGTAACATTTTACTGAGCTAAGCATTTTATCGAACACTTGGTGTGCTCTAACTCTCCCCTCTATTAGGGAGACCACCTCTAGGCACCCGACAACGTCTAGATCCTCCAACTGAAGGGGAAAGACGTGTCTGGCCCATCTAGAGATGCTCAACTAAATCCCTAAAACTGCGAGGAGGGTTAAATACACCCTATGTGCCGAAAAAACTACATATAGCTAATTTAAAAGCATACAATCGTACGAAAAGCTACTTATACTGCAGGTGAGGGGTTTCTTACCTCCTGCGCTAGATTTCTTACGATTCTAGATGCTAGTTTTCTGGTGGAGAAGATCCCTTCAGCGATCTCCTTGCGTCTACGTGTTCCTCTCGTGGAGGAGAGCGTCCTCATGCCGGAGTTGTCGCCGGGAGACGTTCCTACGATCCTAGGGATGGAACCCTAGGCCTTCCTTGGCTTGGGCGCCGAGAGGGTGAGGGATAAAGAGAGAGGGTCGGCGGGTAAGGTTTGAGGGAAAAGTTTTCTCGTTTAAAAAAATAACAATTCCTCACTTAAGACGTTCCTACGATCCTAGGGATGGAACCCTAGGCCTTCCTTGGCTTGGGCGCCGAGAGGGTGAGGGATAAAGAGAGAGGGTCGGCGGGTAAGGTTTGAGGGAAAAGTTTTCTCGTTTAAGAAAATAACAATTCCTCACTTAAATTTCCTATTTATATTAAGTGGGTAATTCGGCCCAACTAAAATATAAATATAATTGTTCCCCTTTCCTTTCAGCACGACCCTGCTGGGTTCACTTGGTTACTAGAGTCCACTATAAGTCGTAGGACCGAATAGGTCTCGGGTTCAATACCCGCGTAGGCTATTTTACGTTCCTATTTGTTTTTGCTATTTCCGCTACTCTACAAATTCTGTAAAAATATCCTAAAATTCTAGAAAAATACTAGGATATTTCTAATAATTATTTTGAGAATTTTCGGGCGTTACAATCCCCCATACCTTATAAAAAGTTCGTCCTTGAACTTAGAATGACTCTGGATACTTTTCTCTCATACTGGCTTCTGTCTCCCAAGTTGCCTCTTCTGTTGTGTGATTTTTCCAAATAACTTTTACTAATGGTACTTCCTTGTTCCGCAATTTCTTAACTGCTCGATCTATTATCTGAATAGGCCGACTGTCATAGCTGAGGTCTTCGTGGACTTGTACCGACTGGGGCTCAATCACCTGGGTGGCATCCAGGATATGCTTCTTCAGCATAGAGACATGAAATACATTGTGGATAGCTGACATCTCCTGGGGTAGCTCTAGCTTATATGCTACCTTGCCAACTCTTCTGCTGATAAGGTATGGTCCCACATATCTGGGACTTAATTTGCCCTTCTTCCCAAAACGCATTACTCCCTTCATGGGAGCCACTCTGAGGAACACTGTATCCCCAACTGAAAACTCTAAAGGTCTGCGCCATGTATCAGCATAGCTTTTCTGGTGGCTCTGAGCTATCTCTATCCTCTGGCGGATTTGCTGTATAGCTGCTGTGGTATCTGCTACTAGATCTTTCTGAAGTCCTAGTTCTTTCTGTTCACCACTCTCATACCAGCAGATTGGAGATCTACACCTCCGCCCGTAGAGAGCCTCGTAAGGTGCCATACCGATAGTGGCCTGATAGCTGTTGTTGTATGCAAATTCTGCTAAACTCAGATATTTGCACCAACTTCCCTTTAAGTCTAGGACACATGCTCGGAGCATATCTTCGAGTACCTGATTTACTCGCTCCATCTAACCATCTGTCTGAGGATGGAAAGCTGTGCTAAATTTTAACTTAGTGTCCAATGCTGACTGTACACGCTCCCAGAAGTGTGACGTGAACCTACTGTCTCTGTCTGAAATAATGGTTCGTGGGACTCCATGCAGTCTGAAAATCTCCTTGAGATACAACTGAGCTAGCTGCTCCATGGAATAGGATATCCTGATGGCTAAGAAGTGGGCTGATTTAGTCAATCTGTCGACTATTACCCATATGGCGTCAAAACCATTCGTGGTTCTGGGTAGTCCCACTATGAAATCCATGGAAATATCTTCCCACTTCCATTATGGGATCTGGATAGGCTGCAGAACTTCTCCTGGTCTCTGATGTTCTGCCTTGACCCTCTAACAGGTTAGACAGGTGCTGACATATCTAGCGATGTCTCTTTTCATCCCAGGCCACCAAAAACATTTCTTCAAGTCCTGGTACATCTTGGTGGAGCCAGGATGCATCGCATAGGGAGTCTTGTGAGCCTCATCTAAAATCTTTCTTCGTAGTTCCTCCTGGTCTGAAACACATAGTCTGTCACCGAAATATACTGCCCCACTATCAGCTATTCTGAACTCTCCACTTTCTGGTTCTGCTATCCCTTGCTTGATTTTCTGAATTTCAGGATCCTGTTCCTAAGCTGTCTGGATGTCACCAAGCAGGGTAGATGCTAATGTCATAGTAGAGAGCTGTCCCACTATAAGTTCAAGACTGAAATCTGTAATCTCTTTTTGTAAGGGTGGTGACATGGCTGCTAGGGATAATAAGGTAGCACTGGACTTCCTGCTAAGTGTGTCTGCCACCTTATTTGCTTTTCCTGGGTGGTAGAGGATGTCGATGTCATAGTCCTTGACTAGCTCTAGCCATCTGCGCTGTCGCATATTCCGATCCTTCTGAGTGAAGAAATACTTCAGACTCTGATGATCTGTATACACTCTACACTGAGCTCCATACAAGTAATGTCTCCAAATTTTGAGAGCGAACACGACTGCTGCAAGCTCAAGATCATGAGTAGGATAGTTCCTCTCATAGTCCTTGAGTTGTCTGGAGGCATAGGCGATTACCTTGCCATCTTGCATCAGTACTGCTCCTAGTCCCAATTTAGAGGCATCACTATAAATGTCAAAACTGTCGGTGTTTTCTGGTAGAGCCAAAATGGGAGCACTGGTCAATCTCCTCTTTAGCTCACTAAAGCTGTTCTCACAGTCCTCTGTCCACTGAAATCTTCTATTCTTTCTGGTAAGAGCTGTCAGTGGGGAGGCTATTCTGGAGAAATCCTCTACGAACTTTCTGTAATAACCTGCTAGTCCCAAAAAGCTCCTGATCTCACTGGCGTTTTTGGGTCTTTTCCAGTTACTCACAGCTTCTATTTTACTAGAGTCTACCATGATACATCCTTTGAGATGAGGTGACCCAGGAAGGACACCTGATCTAACCAAAATTCACATTTCGTGAACTTGGCGTACAGCTAGTTCTGCTGAAGGGTCTGCAATACTATTTTCAGGTGCTCTGCGTGTTCTTCCTGAGTTCCTGAATAGATAAGGATGTCATCGATAAATACGATAACGAACTTATCTAAGTATTCTCTGAATACCCTATTCATGAGGTCCATGAAAGTAGATGGAGCATTTGTCACGCCAAAGGGCATGACTACGAACTCGTAATGTCCGTATCTAGTCCTGAATGCTGTCTTGGGTATATCCCCTTCTTTAACTTTTACCTGATGATAACCTGATCTGAGGTCTATCTTAGAGAACACTGCTGCTCCCTTTAGCTGGTCGAACAGGTCATCTATTCTGGGAAGAGGATACCTGTTTTTGATCGTGACTTGGTTCAGTGCCCGGTAGTCTATACACAGGCGCATGCTCCCGTCTTTCTTCTTCACAAACAACACAGGCGCTCCCCATGGTGAGTGACTAGGACATATGAAGCCCTTGTCAAGCATCTCCTGTAGTTGCTCATGAAGTTCTTTCAGTTCTGCTGGAGCCATGCGGTAAGGTGCTTTGGAGATAGGATTCGTACCGGGAATGAGTTCTATCTCGAATTCAATCTCCCTGTCTGGTGCTAGGCCTGGTAACTCTTCAGGGAAGACTGCTGGGTAGTCACATACAACTCGGACCCCTTCTAGCTGTTGGTCCTTGTTCTGACTGGTATTGACTACATGTGCTAGGAATCCCGTACATCCTGAATCCATTAATTTCCGTGCTTTTAGAGCTGAGAGAAACTTCTTGGCCTTTCTATTTGGTTCTCCGATGTACTCGAACTGTACTTCTGCTTCAGGTTGGAATACGACTTTCTGTTTACGGCACTCTATAGAGACACCGTATCTGATCAAGAAGTCCATTCCAAAAATGATATCGTAATCAGTCATATCTAGCACTATCAGATCACAAAAGAGTTCTCTGTTTGATATAATGACTAGCACTGCTCTGAGCCAGTGTGTGGATGTCATAATTTCTCCTGAAGGTAATGTTGTCAAAAACTGACCACTGAGTACCTCTGGAGGTATCGCTATCTTTTCGGCAAATGCCCTGGATATATAAGAATGGGTTGCCCCAGTATCGAATAAGACAGTTGTACTTTGCTGTAAAATACTAATCTGACATGAAACAACTGTCGAGGCATTCGCTACGTCCTCTCTGGTGAGTGAGTAGATCCTCGCATTGGTCGTAGCTGGAGGGGCTTCTAGTCTGCCCTGGCTGATGTGTGGACCATCTAAAGCGACCTGTATCTGATGTAACTGAGCTGGCTGGCCTCCGTACTGAATTGGTTGTGGTTGAGGAAGACTGGTCTTGTTTGGGCACTGCTTAGCCATATGCCCTTCCTGTCCACACTCAAAGCATCCTCGGGTGCCCTTACGACAAACTCCAGGGTGGAATTTCCCACAAGCAGCACATTTGGGATAACTAGGCTATTTACTAGCTGGTCCTCCTTTTGGGTAACTCCCTGGTTTGCGTTTGTTGCTGGAGTTCCCTTTCCAGTTAGAGCCATGGGAGCTGTGGCCCTGGTGTTTCTGAGTACCTGAGCCTCCTTGATCTTTGGACTCTGAGAATGATTGCTTCTGCTGATTGATGCTATTCTGGTAATGCTCCGTGATGAGAGCACTACTTACTAGTTCTTCTGTGGTTTGTGGCCTATGAACGCCACTGGCTACATTCAGTGCTATGTCCGGCCTCAGCATCTTAAGCATCAGTCGAACCCTTTCCTTTTCAGTGCTGACTAATTCGGGACACAGACGAGCCAGCCTATTGAATTTCTTCACGGCTTCCTCAACTGAAAGGTTGCCCTGGCGAAATTCAGTGAACTCGTCGTAGTGACAGTTTGTGACCCGCATGTGAAAGAACTCCTCAAAGAATTCTTTCTCGAAGTCAGCCCATGTCATTTGGTTTACTGGGCGCTTCGCTCTAATTCTCTCCCACCACATACGTGCATCTCCTACTAGGCAGAAGGAGGCGCACTTTACCTTCTCATGTTCTGGCCAGTCCAGAAGCTCCATCGTACTCTCCAGTGTTTTGAACCAGGCCTGAGCATCCCATGGTTCCCTGGTGCCTGAGAAATTCTCTGGCTTGACTTTCTGCCACTGGATCAGATAGGCTTCTCTCTGTGTTCCTGCTGCTGGGGCCACTGGTGCTGCAGGTTGGACTGGTGGAACCTCTATAACTACTGGAGTTGCTAAGTTAGGTTCTGGGGTGACAGTGGGGGTGTTCTGCTGATTAGCCCTTAAAGTGGCTATCTCTTATTGTTGTTCAGCTAGTTGCTGTTGTAACTGAGCCACTACTGCTGTAAGGTCTGGGGGAGGCACTGAACTGCCTGCCTCATGCTGGGGCTCAGTAGCTGGTGCCCTTCTAGCTGGCCGTCCTCGTGCAATTTCTAGAGACATAGAGGACATACATAACTAATACAATCATAATTGCATAACTATTGTTATCATGTTAGATACTATCATAAATAAACATGCTTTAGTTATCTCTAAACATGAAAACAAGAAACATAAATACAGTGAGAGATGTTCTTATTTGGAAGCTGCAAGTTTAATGCTGATGTGTGTGTAGGAAGTATGAAACTTTTGCTCTGATACCACTCTGTAACACCCCGCCTTCTGCTGGCTAAACTTAAGGCCGGGGTTACTTTATGCTGTGCTAAGCTATATCCATGACCATCACTAAGTCTAGGTGTGGAAAGTTGTACCAATTAAAATCTTTGCTAACTGCTACTAAATTCAGGATTTTATTATCAGACATATGCTAAGGGGTGTAATCTAAGATATACATGTCATACATTACATCCCCTATGGTCAAGGAATCTAAATAGGGGTTTGCAGCTGATATCAGGCCTCCCAATCGATCAGTGGATTGGTTGGAATAGCTTGATCGATCCACTGATCGATTCAGATGGCTACTGTATACAAAAACTTTGTTTGGATCGATCGGTTGATCGATCCAGACTTGTTGATCGATCCATTGATCGATTCAGCTCGCTACTATGCATGGGGTAAATTCTGGATCGATCGGCTAATAGATCCAGACTTGCCAATCGATCCAGGGGTCGATTCCAAGGCTCTCTGTTCGTGAGGCTAATTCCCCGATCGATCCAGTGATCGATTCCAGAGCTTATTGTTCGCGACAATAGCTCCGATCGATGGGCTGATCGATCCAGAAGCTTACTGTTCGCGGAAACCAGCCTCCCAATCGATCAACCGATCGATTGAGGTCCCTCCAATCGATCGGCCGATCGATTGGAGTTTCTGATTTCGCGGCTGAGCTCTGATTTCAACACTGTTTCATGCAGAAATCTCACATACAACTCTATAAGCACAATCAAACGGCTAAACACTATCATGGCTCATAATTAGCTATCTAAGACCATGGCAACAAGTAATCTAAGTCTAATTATCACAATTTAAGACATCTAAACAATTAAAGGTGCAGAAAAGTAACACTACAAGAAAGTACTAAGTTATTAAGGTTTCTAATTCCTCCAAGATCTTTATTCCAGTTCCTGCCCACACACATCTTTGTAGCATTGTCCTCCAGCCTCCGCTAGTCCATCTTTCCTTTACCCTTATCTGCAGTATAAGAAAAAGAAGTATCTGTAAGCTTTCGCTTAGTAAGAAACCATCTACCTCACAAAACATGCATACGATGCAATTTATGCTTTGAAAACATGATATTTAAAACGTGTGCTGAACAAGCTATAACATGGCATTCTAACATACAAAACATAGGAACCAAAAACTGATCATGGCTATAACTGAAATGTCAATAAGCAAAGACTAAAGTGAAACATACTGAGCTAAACTAAAGGTGAGCTAGAACTGATTTTAAAATATAATCACCTAACTGATTGTGAATTTGAAAGCTATTATCATACAAGATAAAAATACATAATCATGCTGCTGATGGGCCCGGCAGCTGTACTTGTTGTGCGCACATCCCTAACTAAACCCGGGGTTGCAAATTCCGAATCTAGTAGGGTTTACTAGGTTATCTAAACCTAGGGACGACTATGGGAGCCCAACCCAATGGACATCTAGTCCAGTACAGTGCCACTGCTGAAAGTAAAATACTGGATCATAAGCTAATTAATTTATCTTGCCGGTTCTAGGTTATCTAAACCTAGAGCTAGGTTATCTGAACCTAGAGGCGACTATGGGAGCCCACCCATTGGACCGTAGTCCCATATAAGATATAGCAAGACTAGATAAGCTATTTTAAATGCTTCTGTTGCATTTACTGAGCTATTAAAATGCCTACTGTAACATTTTACTGAGCTAAGCATTTTATCGAACACTTGGTGTGCTCTAACTCTCCCCTCTATTAGGGAGACCACCTCTAGGCACCCGACAACGTCTAGATCCTCCAACTGAAGGGGAAAGACGTGTCTGGCCCATCTAGAGATGCTCAACTAAATCCCTAAAACTGCGAGGAGGGTTAAATACACCCTATGTGCCGAAAAAACTACATATAGCTAATTTAAAAGCATACAATCGTACGAAAAGCTACTTATACTGCAGGTGAGGGGTTTCTTACCTCCTGCGCTAGATTTCTTACGATTCTAGTCGCTAGTTTTCTGGTGGAGAAGATCCCTTCGGCGATCTCCTTGCGTCTACGTGTTCCTCTCGTGGAGGAGAGCGTCCTCGTGCCGGAGTTGTCACCGGGAGATGTTCCTATGATCCTAGGGATGGAACCCTAGGCCTTCCTTGGCTTGGGCGCCGAGAGGGTGAGGGAGAAAGAGAGAGGGTCGGCGGGTAAGGTTTGAGGGAAAAGTTTTCTCGTTTAAGAAAATAACAATTCCTCACTTAAATTCCCTATTTATATTAAGTGGGTAATTCGGCCCAACTGAAATATAAATATAATTGTTCCCCTTTCCTTTAAGCATGGCCCTGCTGGGTTCACTTGGTTACTAGAGTCCACTATAAGTCGTAGGACCCAATAGGTCTCGGGTTCAATACCCGCGTAGGCTATTTTACTTTCCTATTTGTTTTTTCTATTTCCGCTACTCTACAAATTCTGTAAAAATATCCTAAAATTCCAAAAAAATACTAGGATATTTCTAATAATTATTTTGAGAATTTTCGAGCGTTACAATTTTTCACCATTGGTCGATATTAGCGAAATATCACATTTTTCAAAAATTTGTAATAAAATTTGTAATAAAATTTTTATTAATATTTTTTAATTAATATTTTTTTAAAAATTAATAAATTACTATTTTTCTCCCTCACTACTAATCCAAGACCAAGTCTTGGAACATTTGTTATTGTATTGTTTGTGTGCAAGGTTCTTAATCAATGGCCTACCAAGAAGGTTACGACACAGCTTGCCCACCTCTTTTCTCCAACGAAGATTTTGGCTACTGGAAGGGCCAAATGGAGTACTACCTCCAAACCCAACTCGAGATGTGGATGCTCATCAAAATCGACATCGAACTCCCACTTGACAGTGCTGGGAAACCAATATCATACGAGAACTGGGACGCAAATCTGATGAAGAAAGTAGAAGCCAACGCCAAGGTGACCTGCACTCTTCCAATGTGGCTTAACAAAAGAAGGACTGAACCGAGTCAGCCCATTCTCAAGCGCGAAAGAACTATGGGAGAAGTTGATCGAGCTACACGAGGGAGCTTCCGATACAAAAGTATGTAAGCATGATTTAATTTTGAATAAATTATATAATATAAAAATGCAGGAAGGTGAGGCAGTAAGCCTGCTTCATGCTCGAATACAAGATCTACTGAACAGACTCCACGCGATCGGACAAAAGGTAGAAAATTGTGACATCATCAAGTATGCATTAAATGCATTTCCGAGGAACACCTTGTGGGCATCCATGGTAGATACTTATAAAGTGTCTAAGGATTTGTCATTAATTAAATTAGATTAATTATTTTTTGAGTTTGAGTTACATGAGAAAACTAATACTACTCCTACCGAGAAAGGTATTACTTTGATTCCAGGTACGAGCAGAACACGAGAAGCAAAAGCAAAGCACAGAACTGAACCTTAGTAAGAAGAAGAACTAGACTCAGAAGACGACGACAACGAGATAGCAGCCGAACTCGTCAACCTTGTATGAAAACTCTACAAGAAGAAGAAAGGATTCACCAAGGACATCACGAAGGTGATTCAATCCAAGACAATATAATCAAGTCCAAAAGTAAAGTCCGAGGTAACTTGCTATGGATGCAACAAAAAGGGACATATCAAAGTCAACTGTCCGAACCAAAAAGAAACGAAGAAGTAAAAGAAGAAGAAAGCACTGTAGGCGACATGGTATGAGTCTTCCTTCGAAGATTCTGACGAAGAGCTCGAACAGATGAGCTTCCTCGCACTTACGGCCCGAAAACAAATCGACGAATTAGAACCCGAGAGTGAGTCAGAAATAGAATCTGAGAGAAGCCACGGATTCGTATCTATTTTAGAAGGGTCTAATCCTACTGTAAGTGTTGGGGTTGCAAGGTTGCAAACATAGTCCCACATTGAAAACACATGGGAAAGATCATGGGTTTATAAGAGAAAGATATCTCCATTAGCATGAGACCTTTTGGGTAGAGCCCAAGAGAAAAATCATGAGGGCTCAGGCCTAAAGTGGACAATATCATGCAATTGTAGAAATATCTAAATTCTTTTTGCTCCAACAAGTGGTATCAGAGCAGGTACCGCTCTGATTTGGTGCAACCACCAATCAGACAAGGGGGTGATCTGTTTTAAAATATTTTTTTCTCCTTCTTTCGGCTTTCAGTTTTCTATATAATTCCAAACTGGTATTATTACCTTTTTTTTGGATTTTTCTTTCCATTGTAATTAAATTTAAATTGGTGTAACACCAATTTAAGTTATTTTTTATTTCTTCCCGCACTACTAATCCAAGACCAAGTCTTGGAACCTCTCTTGTTTGTTTTCCTGTGTGCAGATTAAAATGTCACAACTTGAGGGCTTTAGCACAGTACGACCTCCCCTGTTCAACGAGGATGATTTCCCGTACTGGAAGAAGCGGATGGAGGTGTATCTCAAAACGGATTTCGACCAGTGGCTTAGTGTCACAAAAGCCTACAAAACACCCGTTGACAACTCCGGAATTCCACTAGACCCGGAACAGTGGACTTCGGACTTGAAGAAGAAAGCGTCAACGAAAAACAAGGTGATCAACACATTACAATGCGGATTGACAAGGGAAGAGCTGAACCAGGTCGAACCGCATCAGAACGCAAAAGAGCTATGGGATAAATTGATCGAGTTGCACGAAGGAACTAGCGACGCTAAGGTAACAAAAAGAGATTTGTTGTTAAATAAAATATTTAATATAAAAATGCAAGAAGGAGAAACGACAAGTCAGCTGCACGCGAGGATAAAGGATATCCTCAACGGGCTCCACGCAATAGGCCACCAGATGGAAAACAGAGATCTAATCAGGTATGCATTAAACGCGTTTCCATGCAACAATTTGTGGGCATCTATCGTGGATGCCTACAAAATTTCTAAGAATTTATCTAAACTTAAATTAGATGAATTATTTTGTGAATTAGAGTTACACAAACAAACTAATGCTAGATCTGAGAAAGGTATAGCTTTGTTTGCAGGTTCCTCCAAGGAAAAGAAGAACAAGCCTGAACCTGAAGAAGATTCTGACTAGAACTCCGAAGATAAAGAGCACCTGGTGAACCTGGTATGGAAGATGTTCACCAAGAAGAAAAGGAGCTTCAGCAAGAAGGATCTTCAGAAGATCAACACTCTAACCGAATCGAGGAACGTGACGTGCTTCGGATGCAACAAAAAGGGGCACTACAAGAATGAGTGTCCGAGATCGAAGAACCACAAAATGAAGTCAACTAAAAAGAAGGCCCTCAAAGCAACGTGGGGCGACTCGTCTTCGGAAGAATTAGATGTTGGTTGCTACTCGGAAAACCTAGAGGTTCCACTGTATAAAAATTTTGTACAAAGGTCTGAACCTTTTCCTAGCTACCATGTGTTCTTTTAAATTAAATTTTGGATCGCCTGCGGAACTTAACACGTTTGATCCAAAACTTAATCTATTCGTTCTTTTAGGTTTTGACTTGGGTCTCCTGCGGAACTTAACACGTTCGACCCAAATCACCTTAAGTTATTAATTCCATTAAATATTAATTTCCATAATTGGTTCCCAGTACTGGCGTGGCGAGGCACACGACCTTCTTGGATATGGGAGCAACCACCACCGACTAGACAAAACCTTTTATGGAAAGATAATATTTAATTTCCTAAAATAACTTTAGGTTAACCGAAAAGAACAATCAAATCACAAGGGAAAGAAAAACAAAAGAACACTATATCGAAAACAAATTCGAAACTCTAGAATCGTATGCCTCTTGTATTTAGTATTATTTCCAAAAATAACTAGTATGATGCAGAAACAAAAATTACTAGTTATACCTTTTAGAAAGACCTCTTGATCTTCTACCGTATTCCTCTTCTAACCTCGGACGTTGTGTGGGCAACGATCTTCCGAGATGAGAACCACCAAGCACCTTCTTCTTCCTTGCAAGTTTCGGCCATCAAAACTTCTTCTAGGATGAAGAGGTTCAGCCACCACCACCATGCTCCAAGGGATACTAGAAACGAGGCTTGCTTTCTCTCCTTCTTCTCCTTCCTTGATCCGACCACAAACAAAATCTCCACCAAGAGATAAGTTTCGGCCAACAAGAGGAGAGGAGAGTAATAGGGCCGACCACCAAAACCAAAGAGGAGAGGAAGGAAAAGAATAGAGATCATTAACCATAAAGCCTTCTCTATCCCCTCTTTTATAATCCTTGGTCTTGGCAAATAAGGAAGATTTAATAAAAATTTTCTTAATTCTTTTTCCATTGAAAAGGAAAAATTATTTAATTAAAAATAATTTTCTTTTTCAAATACAATGGCCGGCCACCTCAAGCCCCAAATCAAGGAAAGTTTTAATTAAAACAAGAATTAAAACTTCCTAATTTGTTTCCAGAAATTTATAAAAATTTCTCCAATAATTTAATCCCTTCATGATTGGTTAATAAAAAGGAAATTTTATAAATTAAAATCTTTCTTTTAAACATGTGGATAAAAAGAAAGTTATCTCTAAAAATTAAAATCTCTTTTAATCTACAAATAAGGAAAGATATCAAATCTTTTCTTAATCTCTTGTAGAAACTTATAAAAGAGAATATTTAATTTTGAAACTTTCTTTTAAATCATGAACATGGTTAAAAAGGAAAGTTTTTCTTAAAATTTAAAATACTCCTTTAATCAACAAATAAGGAAAAATTTCAAATTTTAATCTTTCTTTTAAACATGTAGATGATTTACAAATAAGGAAAGTTTTTACCAAAAATTAAAAACATCCTTTTAAACTACAAATAAGGAAAGAGATTAATCTCTTCTCTTAATCTTTTGTAGAAAGCTATAAAAGGAAATTTTTAATTTTTAAACTCTCTTTTAAAATCATGATATCCACATAAGAAATAATTTTAATAAAAATCCTTTTTAATATTCTAGTGGTCGGCCACCTAAGCTTGGGACCCATGCTTTGGCCGGCCACCTACATGGCTCATCCACTTGGTCTTGGCTGGCCCTAGCTTGGGTTCCAAGCTAGCTTGGCTGGCCCCATTGGATGGGTAAGAAGGTGGGTATGCGGTGGGTATAAATCTCTATATACTAGAGGCTACGATAGGGACCGAGAGGAGGAATTGGTTTTGGTCTCCCGATGAAATTAAGCATCCCATGTTCGCCCCGAACACACAACTTAATTTCATCAATAATAATTCATTCCACTAAAGAACTATTATTGAACTACCGCACCAATCCCAAATTACATTTTGGGCTCCTTCTTATTATGAGTGTGTTAGTCTCCCTGTGTTTAAGATAACAAATGTCCACTAATTAAGTAAGTTACTGACAACTCACTTAATTAATATCTAGCTCCAAGAGTAGTACCACTCAACTTCATCGTCATGTCGGACTAAGTCCACCTGCAGGGTTTAACATGACAATCCTTACGAGCTCCTCTTGAGGACATTCTCAACCTAGGTCACTAGGACACAGTTTCCTTCTATAATCAACAATACACACTATAAGTGATATCATTTCCCAACTTATCGGACTTATTGATTCATCAAACTAAATCTCACCCATTGATAAATTAAAGAAATAAATATCAAATATATTTGCTTGTTATTATATTAGGATTAAGAGCACACACTTCCATAATAACTGAGGTCTTTGTTTCTTTTTAAAGTCAGTATAAAAGAAACGACCTCTAATGGTCCTACTCAATACACTCTAAGTGTACTAGTGTAATTATATAGTTAAGATAAACTAATACCTAATTACACTACGACCTTCCAATGGTTTGTTCCTTTCCATTATGGTCGTGAGTTACTGTTTATAATTTATAAGGTACTGATAACATGATCCTCTGTGTGTGACACCACACACCATATTATCTACAATATAAATTAATTGAACAACTATATTTATCATAAATGTAGTCATTTGACCAATGTGATTCTTATTTCTAGATAAATGTTTATACCAAAAGCTAGACTTTTAGTATACACTCTAACAATCTCCCACTTATACTAAAAGACTAAGCTGCCATATCTGCTGCCATACATCTGATTCCCATGCCTTTCAAAAAGCTCTTGCCTTAAGGACCTTAGGTTATCATCTGATGTAATCTAGGCGGCAACAACTTTTCCTCGTTTATACGATTTCTCGTATTGGGTGGTACTTGCGCTCTATTGTGTTTTCTTGCCTTATAGACTTATGATTTCTTCAAGTTTGCTACTGCACCAATGTTATTGTGCCTTAAGGACCTTATAGACTTATTACAATAAATTGTAATAATCTTTGGACAAACCAGAAATCATATCTAAATCTATCTTGAGGTTATTGAGTCATTCACCTTTTATGGCTACCTCAGAGGCTTGCCATATACTAAGCTTCTATGGTGGAGTGCAGAAAAAACACCTATGCTTATCACTCTTCCATAGTTATGACTTTACCTCCTAAAGTAAACACAAAACCCCGAGGTTGACTTATTATTGTCCCTATCCGATTGGAAGTCAAAATCCATGCAACCCACAGGGACCAAATTAACTGCCTTATAAGCTAGCATATAATCTCTAGTTCCTCTAAGGTACTTTAATATATGCTTTACTGCAGTCCAATATCCTTGTCTAGGGTTACTTTGATATCTGCTAACTATGCCCTTGGCAAAACAGATTTCTGATCTCGTGCATAGCATACATTAGGTTGTCTAACTGCCGAAGCATAAAGAACTGCCTACATGTCCTCAATCTCCTTTGATGTCATTGGAGACATCTCTTTAGATAAAGACACTCCATACTTAAAAAGTAAGAAACCTTTCTAGGAGTTTTACATGCTTAAAACGAGCAAGGATTTTTCTGATGTATCAAGCTTGGGATAAGTAAAATATATTTTTTCTTGCGATCCCTTATTACTTTGATCTCAAAAATATATACATTCTCCCAAGTCCTTTATATCGAATTATTTGGACAACCATACCCTTACTTCTGACAACATTTTGATATTGTTTACAAGTACCAAAAATGTTATCTACGTATAGTACAAGAAATACCACCACGTTTCCATCACACCTTTTGTATACACAAGACTTATCTGTTTACTCAATAAATCCATAGGTCTAGATTACTTTGATAAACTGGATGTTCCAAGACCTTGAAGCTTTGCATCAGTCCATAGACTGATTAAGCTTGCACACATGATGCTCTTAGCCCTTTGCAATGAACCCTTTTGGTTGCTTTATATAGATGCTTTCTTCAAGACTTCCATTAAGAAATGTTGTCTTGTCATCCACTTACCAAATAGATAAAAGTATCCGGATAGACTTAAGCATGGCTACAAGTGAAAAAGTTTCCTTTTTCATCTAGCCTTGCTTTGAAAGTTTCTACCTTCCTGTCTATCCCTCTTTTCCTATATAGACCTTTTTATACCTAAAGGCTTTTACACCATTTGGTGGTTCTACAAGCTTCCAGATTTTATTAGAATACATATATTCTAATTCTGTTATTCATTACTCTTTGCCAAGATATTGCATCTTTATCTTGGAGTACTTTGTCATATGTCCGGAGATCAGGTTCATGTCCTCTAGGGATCGAGTCCAAAAACTCTCCCAAAACATGAATCTTTTTAGGTTGCCTAACAACCCTCCCACTACGACAAGGCACTTTCTGTAATTGTGTATCATTTGTGATACGTGTTGCAGTTTCCTTGTGGTATCTCATCTTGTACAATTGGTACTAGATTAGACATGTCTTTTATTATTTCCTTAAGAACAAATTTTCTTATGGGCACGTGGTTTATTACATAGTCATTTTCTAAAAATCGGTCATTGATGTTAACAATGACCTTCTGATTTTGAAGACTATAAACCTACTTTCATTTCTCTAAGATAACCCACAAACAAGTGAATTCCTGTCCAACTTATCATTGTCTCTCTTCAGCATATGTGCTGGACTACCCGTATCCGAATATGCTTCGAAATAGGCTTACGCCTATTCAGCAATTCTATATGAGTAGAGAGTTCTGACTTTGGAAGGTACTATATTCACTTCCATTTCCAGAGTATATCCTAAAAATGATTTTGGTAATATTCTAAATAACTCATCAATCTACTTATTTCCATAAGAGTCCTATACCTTCCTTTTTCTACACCATTTTGTTGGGGTGTATCAGGTGCAGTTAGTTGAGATTAAATCCCTACTTCTGATAAGTGACTCCTAAATTCTCCCAAGAGGTACTTGCCACTATGTTCTTACCATAGTGACTTTTACTTTAACATTTCTCCGCATCAGCCTTGTACTATTTGAACTAATCAAAGTACTTAGTCTTGCGGTACATTAAGTAAATTTATTTGTATCTTGAATAGTTGTCTATAAAATAGACGAAATATTCAATACTACCTCTTGTCTGGATAGTCATAGGATCACACAAATCAGAATGAACCAATTTCAATATATCTTTGACTCCATACCCCTTATACTTAAAAGCTTCTTGGTTATTTTTCCTTCCAAGTAAGACTCGCAGGTTGGAAAGATTTCCACTACTAATGAACCCAAAAGTTCATCAGCTACCAATGAATCCTACTCAAGTTAATATAACCTAGCCTTAGATGCCAAAGATATTAATGGTTCATTTCCGAAGGTTGCTTTCTCTTAAAATTAGAAGATGTGTTACTAATTTCCATTTGTTGTATCGTGAGAGTTATTGGATTTATAAATTGCCAACCAACGTACCAGAACAGATAACTTCCCTCTTTTTCTTAATAACAACTTTGTTATTAAAAGAGGCAGAATATCAAGTTCTTTGAATAGTTTAGAAACTGAAAACTAGTTCTTTCTAAACTTGGTGCGTAAAGACAATTACTCAAAAATCCATGTTTTATTCTTATCAAAAGATAAACATCTCCCACTGCAACAGCTACCATTTTTACAGTAGTGCCCATGTGGACGGTGTTTTAATTTCATTTAGTTGCCGGGTTTCCTGGAACCCTGCAATGAATTGTGGATATGATTGATGGCATCTGTATCTATACTCCAGGTTCTGGTAGATAACACCAGTAAACATGTTTCAACTAATGAATTAAATACACTTATATTGTTCTTAGTTCTAAGAAGACAGTCTACCTTAATGTCCAAGTACTATTTCCAATCATTACAATTGGGACTACTAAGTCTTTTCTATAGTATGACTATTAGGGATTGACAAACATTTTAAATCCTAAGAATCACAAAAATATTTGGTCAAGATCAACTCCTTAAAATTTCCATGAATTTTGTGTATACAAAATCGAAGAGGAGATTTTATTCATTAATTTTATTATCTCGTCAACTTTACTTTATGACGAATAAAATTAATAGTTGATCTGTCTTTGATCAAATATTTGGTCAAAAACTTTTGAATTTAAAAAAATATTGATTCCTCAAACAATATTATTTAAATTCACCAACACCTCAAACACCGTGAATTTTGCATGCCACGTTAGTGTGGACGTATACAAATTCAACATTTGTAAAAGGAGGGTTTTAACCCATTAATTTTATTATCTTGTCAACCTAACTTTTTGACAAATAAAATTAATAGTTGGTATCATTTGGTCACACAAATAATAGCAGTGACTCCGATGGGGAGGATACTGTTAGATGTGTCTAAGTGTATACCATTACTTGACACTAAGTCCATTAATAAGATTATGCCCCCTCCGTTGGGGAAGATCACACGCTCTTAATTAACTTCCTATAGTAATCCAAAAATGGAAGTCTGTTCTAGTGATCCACAAACAAGCTCATCCGTTATGGAGGAAGGCACTCAGAGCCAACGTGCATGCTTGTTTGCATCACTTACAAACCAGTAATTGAGACCATGGGATTTACTTAAAAATCCCTCTCCCACTTAGTTATTTATAAATGAGGAATTTTAACTATGCTAGTCTACCTAACATGCATACTAACAAGCACACACAACACAGCATAAAAAGCAATAAATAGAAAAACTAATTTTCAACTATTATGGCTTTTATCTATTGCTGTCCTCCGTGTGTCGCCAACCCTAGCTGCTGCCATCTTTGGCCACCGCCACCGGGTCTAGTTGTCGCATCCATCTTGCTCCTTGTTCCGCTGCGCCTCTAGTCCTCAAAAGGTTCCACGCCTTGCAAGATTCGATCCGCGACATAAATAGAATTTTACATTTTTCGATCCTATATTCCTCGAAGGAATGTACATGTAAACTAGATCGAACATAAAATAAAATTTACATCCATCAATCCTATATTCCATAAAAGGAATGTACATGTAACTAGATCAAAAATAAAATCCTAATAAAACTAAATACAGCTCCTGCTGTATTTTATAATACAATTATGCACACACAATAAAATGCCCTTGACATGTCCAAGGGTCCAATCACACACATAATAACTAAAAGCCATAATAGTTGGATCCTGCATCCACAAAGTTAGCACATCCTACTATTAACCTGCCTAAATTATGTATGACATGTGCATAATTAACCTAATACCAAATACACAGAGGCAAAACCCTAGCTCTGATACCAATTGTTCTTTTAAATTAAATTTTGGATCGCCTGCGGAACTTAACACGTTTGATCCAAAACTTAATCTATTCATTCTTTTAGGTTTTGACTTGGGTCTCCTGCGGAACTTAACACGTTCGACCCAAATCACCTTAAGTTATTAATTCCATTAAATATTAATTTCCATAATTGGTTCCCAGTACTGACGTGGCGAGGCACACGGCCTTCTTGGATATGGGAGCAACCACCACCGACTAGACAAAACCTTTTATGGAAAGATAATATTTAATTTCCTAAAATAACTTTAGGTTAACCGAAAAGAACAATCAAATCACAAGGGAAAGAAAAACAAAAGAACACTATATCGAAAACAAATTCGAAACTCTAGAATCGTATGCCTCTTGTATTTAGTATTATTTCCAAAAATAACTAGTATGATGCAGAAACAAAAATTACTACTTATACCTTTTAGAAGAACCTCTTGATCTTCTACCGTATTCCTCTTCTAACCTCGGACGTTGTGTGGGCAACGATCTTCTGAGATGAGAACCACCAAGCACCTTCTTCTTCCTTGCAAGTTTCGGCCATCAAAACTTCTTCTAGGATGAAGAGGTTCAGCCACCACCACCATGCTCCAAGGGATACTAGAAACGAGGCTTGCTTTCTCTCCTTCTCCTTCCTTGATCCGACCACAAACAAAATCTCCACCAAGAGATAAGTTTCGGCCAACAAGAGGAGAGGAGAGTAATAGGGCCGGCCACCAAAACCAAAGAGGAGAGGAAGGAAAAGAATAGAGATCATTAACCATAAAGCCTTCTCTATCCCCTCTTTTATAATCCTTGGTCTTGGCAAATAAGGAAAATTTAATAAAAATTTTCTTAATTCTTTTTCCATTGAAAAGGAAAAATTATTTAATTAAAAATAATTTTCTTTTTCAAATACAATGGCCGGCCACCTCAAGCCCCAAATCAAGGAAAGTTTTAATTAAAACAAGAATTAAAACTTCCTAATTTGTTTCCGGAAATTTATAAAAATTTCTCCAATAATTTAATCCCTTCATGATTGGTTAATAAAAAGGAAATTTTATAAATTAAAATCTTTCTTTTAAACATGTGGATAAAAAGAAAGTTATCTCTAAAAATTAAAATCTCTTTTAATCTACAAATAAGGAAAGATATCAAATCTTTTCTTAATCTCTTGTAGAAACTTATAAAAGAGAATATTTAATTCTTAAACCTTCTTTTAAATCATGAACATGGTTAAAAAGGAAAGTTTTTCTTAAAAATTTAAAATCCTCCTTTAATCAACAAATAAGGAAAGATTTCAAATTTTAAACTTTCTTTTAAACATGTAGATGATTTACAAATAAGGAAAGTTTTTACCAAAAATTAAAACCATCCTTTTAAACTACAAATAAGGAAAGAGATTAATCTCTTCTCTTAATCTTTTGTAGAAAGCTATAAAAGGAAATTTTTAATTTTTAAACTCTCTTTTAAAATCATGATATCCACATAAGAAATAATTTTAATAAAAATCCTTTTTAATATTCTATTGGCCGGCCACCTAAGCTTGGGACCCATGCTTTGGCCGGCCACCTACATGGCTCATCCACTTGGTCTTGGCCGGCCCTAGCTTGGGTTCCAAGCTAGCTTGGCCGGCCCCATTGGATGGGTAAGAAGGTGGGTATGTAGTGGGTATAAATCTCTATATACTAGAGGCTATGATAGGGACCGAGAGGAGGAATTGGTTTTGGTCTCCCGATGAAATTAAGCATCCCGTGTTCGCCCCGAACACACAACTTAATTTCATCAATAATAATTCATTCCACTAAAGAACTATTATTGAACTACCGCACCAATCCCAAATTACATTTTGGGCTCCTTCTTATTATGAGTGTGTTAGTCTCCCTGTGTTTAAGATAACAAATGTCTACTAATTAAGTAAGTTACTGACAACTCACTTAATTAATATCTAGCTCCAAGAGTAGTACCACTCAACTTCATCGTCATGTCGGACTAAGTCCACCTGCAAGGTTTAACATGACAATCCTTATGAGCTCCTCTTGAGGACATTCTCAACCTAGATCACTAGGACACAGTTTTCTTCTATAATCAACAATACACACTATAAGTGATATCATTTCTTAACTTATCGGGCTTATTGATTCATCGAACTAAATCTCACCCATTGATAAATTAAAGAAATAAATATCAAATATATGTGCTTGTTATTATATTTGGATTAAGAGCACACACTTCCATAATAACTGAGGTCTTTGTTTCTTTATAAAGTCAGTATAAAAGAAATGACCTCTAATGATCCTAATCAATACACTCTAAGTGTACTAGTGTAATTATATAGTTAAGATAAACTAATACCTAATTACACTACGACCTTCCAATGGTTTGATCCTTTCCATTATGGTCGTGAGCTACTGTTTATAATTTATAAGGTACTGATAACATGATCCTCTATGTGTGACACCACACACCATATTATCTATAATATAAATTAATTGAACAACTACATTTATCATAAATGTAGTCATTTGACCAATGTGATTCTTATTTCTAGATAAATGTTTATACCAAAAGCTAGACTTTTAGTATACACTCTAACATTAGAGGACGAAGATCAGAAGAACCAAAGCTACCTCGTGTTGATGGCCCGCAAAGCAGAGTCGGAGGACGAATCGGAAGACGGGTCCGAACCCGAATCGAGCCACGAGTCCGTACTCGTTTCCGAAGGTTCCGAAGAGGTATACTTTAATTTGAACAAAATTTTTTTTAAAATTATTTCATGTTTAAATAATAAATTAATTAAAATTGAAAAAGAAAATAAATTGCTCCTTGAGGAAAATCAAAACCTCAAGGAACAAATCACAAATAACAAACCAACTCAAGATCTAATACTTGAGGAGGAGAATTCATCATTAAAATTAGAAATTAACAACTTAAAAAGTATGTTAGTAAAATTTATGACAAGATCAAAAAATTTAGACTTAATCTTAAATAATCAAAAAGTAACTTACAACAAAACCGGACTTGGCTATAAGTCAAGTTCAAATAAAATATTTAATTCATTAATAACCCAACACAAACCAACAAGAAAAGCTTGGGTTCCAAAAGCGTGCTTAACCACACAAGTAGGACTTAGTCAATATTACATACCTAAAGACAAAATATATTATGTAAGGTCAATCAAACCTAGACCAAAAAATTCAAAACCCAAGTATACTAAAACTCACCAAGACTTAGACTATCATCAAGTAAAGTATAACTATAAAAGAAATAGACATAAACCTAAAACTAAAAATTAATTTAAAAGGCCAATAATTCAGGGGGAGGCTCCAGAATAACTGGCACCTCCAAAACTAACCTACCCGAAAGGGTAACCGAAACTAATCTACCCGGCAGGGTACTTAGGACCAATTAGAAAGGGGACTCAAGTTTAACTTGAAAAATGGTACTGGTGAAGTTTTGGATGATAGTACGTTAGGGAAGCTTAGTCTATGCATGTCTAGGAAGATATGGCTTCGACCTGGTGCATTTGGCTAAGTGGAATTTATCGAAGCTACCCTTTATGGATCCTAACTAGTTAGACCAATGTTTTGTACTAAGTCGAGTGGATAGGACTATTTGGAAAACCTCGAAGGCATGGTTACTCTAATGATGTCCAAGTGACTCACCATAGCCCAGAAGTTTATACAAAGAATACCTATCTGTTGAACCTAAACCTAAACCTGAATCTAACACAAGTTAAAAACAAAACCCTAAAATTGAACCTAATTCATCTCACAAAATTATAGAATTCCCTGATTGAAAACGTAGAACAGGTGATATGACTAAAGACCCAATTGAAATTGAAATTAAATTAAATCAATCCAAATTCAAATTAAATTAAATTAAATCAATTAAAATTTAAATTAAATTTAATTAAATCAATTCAAATTAAATTAAATTAAATTAAATCAAATTAAAATTAAATTAAATTAAATCAAATTAAAATTCAAATTAAATTAAATTAAATCAATTAAAATTCAAATTAAATAAAATTAAATCAATTAAAATTAAAATTAAATTAATTTAATTTAAATCAAATTAAAATCAAATTTAATTAAATTAAATCAAATCAAATTAAATTTTAATTAAAATTAAATAGAAATTAAATTAAATTAAATTAAATTGAGTCAAAGAATATTAAATTACAGTAAATTAATTTTATTTTTTAAAAAATTTATTTTAAAATTAAACTTAATTTTTTTTAACTTAAAAATTCCTTTTAAAATTAAACTTAATTTTTTTACTTAAAAATTTATTTTGAAAGTAAACTTAATTTTTTTTTAAAAAAATTTATTTAAAACTAAAATTAATTTTTTTTAACTTAAAAATTTATTTTAAAAGTAAACTTAATTTTTTTAACTTAAAAATTTATTTTAAAATTAAACTTAATTTTTTAAAAACTTAAAAATTTATTTTAAAAGTAAACTTAATTTTTTTTAACTTAAAAAAATTATTTTAAAATTAAACTTTTTTTTTAAAAAAAAATTATTAAACTTATTTTTTTTAACTTAAAAATTTATTTTAAAAGTAAACTTAATTTTTTTAACTTAAAAATTTATTTTAAAATTAAACTTAATTTTTTTTTTTAAAAAAAATGTGTTAAAATTAAAATTTAATTATGTTCGTTTGAAAATTAACCCAAATTTTCACAAAAAGTGACCAACCTTGAAAATAATCTTAAAAGAATAAAATTAGACTAACTTTAACTCCTACCTATTGTAGGAAATCAGATAGATTTTGGACAATGGTTGCTCCAAGCATATGACTGGAGATCACACCAAGTTCACCCAACTTATTTACAAGAATCTAGAATCAGTTGCATTTGGAAACAATGGCAAACTCAAGGTAATTGGTATAGGTAATATTGAATTTAAAATGGATTTTGTTATTACAAATGTCTTACTTGTTGAAAATTTTAAATATAATCTCCTAAGTATAAGTCAATTATGTGACACTAGGTATAAGGTTAAATTCTTATCTACAGAATGCTTAATCAAACATCTAGATAATCCTACTATAAGTCTAAAAGGCTTTAGAAAAGATAACATCTATGCAATTAACTCAACCACTTCTTCAGTTAAGTGTTATTTAACACAAAAAGAAGAAACTTGGTTATGACATAGAAGAATGTCACACACAAATTTTATAATATAAGAAAATTAAATGGATTAGTTAGAGGCTTACCAAAGTTATCTAACTTAGACTCAACCATATGTAATGCTTGTCAACAAGGTAAACAGACAAAATCTACTCATAAGCCAACTAATCAATCACAAACCAACTCAATATTAGAACTTCAACACCTAGATCTATTTGACTCCCATAGAGTCAAATCAATAAATGGAAGTCTATATTGCCTAGTCATAATAGATGACTACTCTAGGTTCAGTTGGGTCAAATTCTTAAAAAATAAAGGTGAAACTTTTGAAATATTTACAAACTTTTGTAAACAAGTTGAAAATGAAAAAGACTTTAAAATCAAAAGAATTAGAAGTGATAATGGGGGAGAATTTAAAAATCATAACTTTAATAAATTTTGTCTCAAAAATGGCTATCATCACAAATTCTCGTGCCCCAAAACTCCCCAACAAAATGGAGTTGTAAAAAGGAAAAATAGGACTCTGCTTGAAGCATCTAGAACAATGCTGAACGAATACAACCTACCTAAGTACTTTTGGGCAGAAGCTGTTAGTACAGCCTGCTACGTACAAAATAGAACAACACTAAACAAAACACATAATAAACCTGCTTTGAAATCTACTATAATAAACAACCCAATATAAAATACTTTAAAGTATTTGGGTGCCCAGCCTTCATTTTAAATACAAGAGAACACCTAGGAAAATCCACATCTAAAGTAGAAAATGGAATCTTTGTAGGATACTCCCTAAACAGTAGAGGCTACAGAGTTTATAATAAGGTTACCTTAAGAATTGAAGAAACTACTAATGTAAAATTTGAAGAATCCAAACAAAACCAAGAACAAACCCAACTTCAACCAATTGAATTTGTTCAAGAAAATACCAATCCTGAAGGAACCAATCAATCTCTAAATCACGAAGAGGAAGAAGAACCTCAAGAGAGTCAATCTCCTAGAACTATTAGAGTCAACCCAAATCATCCAACTAGCCAAATAATTGGTGACCCATACCTAAGGGTTCAGACTAGGTCATCCTTTATAAACCTACGTCAAATTTTATTAATCTCTAAAATTGAACCTAAAACCGTAGCTAAATCCCTGCTTGACCCAGACTGGGTCATAGCTATACAAGAAGAACTAGCTCAATTTGAGAGTAATGAAGTTTGAGACTTAGTACCACCACCCAAAAACAAGAAAATAATAGAAATAAAATGGGTATTCAGAAACAAATTAAGTGAAACCGGAGAAATTACTAGAAATAAAGCTAGGCTAGTTGCTAAGGGATTTAGTCAAGTAGAAGGACTTGACTATGATGAAACCTATGCCCCAGTAGCCAGATTAGAGTCCATTAGGATGCTACTTAGTTATACATCTCACAAACGGTTCAGTTTGTATCAGATGGACGTCAAGTCTGTAATGACCCAAATTTCCTCATTCCAAGTCCTAATAGCATTTAAAAATATTTAGAAATGCTTTAGAAAAATTCTAGAGATTTTTAGAAATTTTTAGAGTATTTTTATGTAATTTTTGGAGTTCGTTTGGTATTTTTACTAAATGAAAGAAGTTTCGACAAAAATAATGTCCAAGCCGAGATTCGAACCCATGACCTCCGGCCGAGCCAACTCTTAAGCGAATCCAGCTAACCAAGTACCCAAGTGGGCGTTGCTGATTAAAGAAGGAGAAAAATTTATTTAAGCGATAGTTAATAAATAGGAAATAAATAGGAGTAAAAGGGTTCGGCTGAGGAGTCAAACCCGCGACCCGGTCAAAGACTTAGCAAAGCGCAGCTGACCAAGAATCCAAGCAGGAGGATCTATTTAGAAAAGGTAGCAAATTTATTTAAGATAGTTAACAGAATATTGGAGTTATAAGAAGGGAACTTAGGGCTTGATAATCTCCGTGGCCGAAACCCTTTCTCTCCTCACCTCTCTCGTGCGACGGTGGCAGCTCGGGGGAAAACCAAAACGGCTCCTCTCCTTTTCTCTCTCGCTCGCGACGGTGAAGCTCGGGCGGAACCGAAGGCAGCTAGGGTTTCTCGTCTCCGGGGCCGACCAAAGATCAATCCGAGGTTCCTTTGCAGTCTCAAGAACCTCTCGTCGAGGAGAGCTCGTGGGCACAAGGAAGAGCTGGGATCTCGAGCTCGTCGAATCCCTAGAAGTTGTTTCCGATTGTGAGTCAAAGAACAAGGGTAAGTGCTTCCTCACCTGCAGTAGGACTGTGTATAATCTATGATTCTATTCTTGGTTTAGCTGTGGGTCTTGCATGGATGCATTTCGATAATGCTCTGCTACTTCAGATAACTATAGATTTATGTTCAACTTAGTTTTGTTTGGATCCATGCTCAATGGGTTATTTGTTTCATGCTTCATTGTGATAGTATCGAATTGAGTAGATTTGGGAGATTACCACTGGATTTCGACCCTGTTTTTCGATTCTGTGGATCATGGTGCATTTTCATTGGTGGTTTCCTGTCCTCCATGAGTTCTGGAATAGCAGGAGGGTAGGGATGGATTAAAGTTTGATTTGATATGATTTTGTTCCTTTCTTTGGTTGAGAATTTCTGTGATTGATCCAATAAGTCTTCAAGTGTTACTTGTTGTTCCTAGTTCCTTTGAGGTGTTTCAGATTCTTGGATGGTATGGATGGCTTGGAGGAATGATTCTTTGAGGTTTTGCGTTTAGAGTAAGCTTTGATGGGCAATGTTCTACTTCTTCGTGCAACTGTGCTTTTGGCGTAGGGTGATTGGAGGTTGGTTTATTGGTAACCTTGGTTTCCATGACTTAAGTGTTGATAGGACTAGTAGGTGGAAACATGAGTTCAATGTGGTTTCTTTTCCTTGAGATGTCTTCGAATTTCTTTCCTCTGGGATAAATTTGGTGATGGTTGGTTGAATCATGGTAAGTAGAGATGTGGTTTTGGTGATGTTTTTGGGTTCTTGTATAGATGTAAGTTTTCTACTTTTGCCCTTGATGTACATCTGGATAATAGAGTTGAATTGTTGCATTAGTAATGGTACATGCTTTGAAGATAGAGTTGGTTTGAAATGGTGTTGAGTTTGCTACATATGTGTTGATAAATAACTTGATGGTGGAGTAGGTTTGTGAGCAGGTTTTAAGATTCTATTTTTGTTTTTGCATTTGCATCTCGTGTTGATAGTTAATGCAAATGGGAGGATCTGTGATTGAATTGTGATTTATTCATAGAGATGGGAATTTTGCAATGTCTTAGAAATTGCTATTCCATAGTTACCTAATGATATTTGAATTTTAAATGAACTATTAAGTGATACCAAACTTGAACTCTTTTATATATATTAATAGTGTAGTTTATGTGGGACTATGATCCAATGGGTGGGCTCCCATAATCGCCCCTAGGTTCAGATAACATAGCTTTAGGTTCAGATAACCTAGCTCTAGGTTTAGATAACCTAGCTCTAGGTTCAGATAACCTAGTAAGAGCGAGATAAGATAAATCAGCTTAGTTGTCCTTGGGTTGGGCTCCCATAATCGTCCCTAGGTTTAGATAACCTAGTTGTAACGACCCAATTTTCCTCATTAGGAGTCCTAAAAGTGCTTTAAAATATTTAGAAATACTTTAGAAAAATTCTAGAGATTTTTAGAAATTTGTAAAGTATTTTTATGTAATTTTTGGAGTTCATTTGGTATTTTTACCAAGAGGAAGAAGTTTAAAATAAAAATAAAAATTTGTTGAAGCCGGGTTTTGAACCCAAGACCCCGGACCCGAATTTGGACTTAGCCAACCAACTGGTCTGGAAACGTTTTGTTAATCATATATGAAATAAATAGTATTTAAAGAATAGTTGGTAACAGAAAATAATTAGAAGTAAAAAAAAGGGGTTTCGGCTGAGGTTCGAACCCGCAAACCCTCAACCCGGTCCAAGTCTTAAGCGAAACGAGCTAGCCAAAAGACCAAGCAAGTATTTCGTAAAGAAATTTATAAGGAATTGGTCTTAAGCCATAACAGAATATTGGATTATAAAGGGAGAACTTAATTACCCCGTGACCTAGCTTTTCCCCTTTCCTCTTCTCCCTCACGCGCGCGACAAATCGGTGCAGGCGAAAAACGCCGCACGAAGCCGAGCTAGGGCTCGTCTCCGGCGGTCAGCGAGTACCCTTCTCCGCGGGTTCTTCATCCGAGCTCCCCTCGGCGAGGAGAGCGTGTAGACGTGAGGAATCACCGGATTTGGAGTGTTGCCAAAGCCCTAGAAGCTTCTTCTCCGATGTGAGTCCAAGAACGCGAAGGTAAGTTGCTACTCACCTGCAGTAGAGTAGTTCCGAAATCCGATTTAGTGTTTCCCTGTTTGTTCGAGTTTTGCCGTGAAGTTTTTTGGTTTTGTTTGATGCCGTGAGGTTAAAGGAAGAAAGAAAAAGATTAGTTAAGTTTAAGCAAGTGAGTTGATCCCTTCAAGCTTTGAAATTGGTACTGTAGCTTTTAAGTTAGATTTCTCTGTGGTGACCTTGATGAGCATGCTCTGTTCATGTAGAGTTTCATAATTTCGTATCTTTGCATTCTTGAATTTGAAGCATGAAAGACAGATTTGAATTTAGGTTTTAGTTTCCTGTTTGATTCCGGAACAGGTTGTACAAGATGGTTCCTAGGGCTTTAGTATCCTTCTTTGCTTTCGGAATGTGCTTTACGGAACCTGCTAGTAGTTTCAGATTTGAATGCTCCTTTTATAGTTCTGTTGTAGCAAGCTTAAAGAAGATTTGATTGTTCCTTAGTGTCCTATTGTAGCATCCCTAAAGAGGATTCGATTGTTTCTTTTAAATTTTCAACTGTGCTAAATTTTCAGTTTGTAGTTTAGCAAGCCAGATTTCAGTTTGTACCTTGGTTGTTTCAATTGCTATGATCCGAATCCTAGTCATCAGATAGTGCTTAGGCTTGCTTCCATTCGAACCCTTGCTTTTAGTTGGTGATTAGTTTTTATAGCTTCAGTTTTCAAGTTTCTTATTTCCAGTTCAGCAGGTTATAATCTCTCTTTATTCTAGCATGTTGTTAGACTTTCCCTATTTGTTATTAGTTAAGCATGTGTAGTTTCCTTACTACTAGAATAGCATGAGTAGTATTGAATTATAATGTTTTCCTTGCTTTGGATTTTCTGTACAACATTAGAACGGCTAGAAGTTTAAGAGTAGCTAGTGTGCTTTGTTTTCTTTGCTTTCGGATTACACTGTACAGCTTTGGAATAGCTAGAGATTATTGAGTAGCATGCATTCTTTGCTCTCTTTCTTTTATCTCTGTTGTAGCAAGATTTAAGGTTTTAATTCCAACAAGTTTTAGATGTAGTTTAAGCTTGTATGATATGCAGATTTTCTAGTTTTCATTGGCTATTTTTAACAAGCATGAACAACCATGTATTCTAGTGGAAAAATAAGAGTTCTATTAAATTCTTTTAGAAGTATTAACAAGTATAAGACAGATAAAGAAAAGAAAGAAAAAGGCCAAGGCTTTTAAGTAGATCCCGAAGTCAAAACTTTAGGGATTTTGGCACACAAGGTGCTAAAGAAAGTGCCGAGGCATTATATATTAGAAGTATTAAAAGATAACAAGAATTTTACTTTTATCAGTGGCACTGTACTGGACTCTCAGATGTCCTTGGGTTGGGCTCCCATAGTCGTCCCTAGGTTTAGATAACCTAGTATGCAGGACTCTCAGTAGTCCTTGGGCTGGACTCCCATAGTCGTCTCTAGGTTTAGATAACCTAGTAAACCCTACTAGATTCGGGACCAGCTATCTCGGGTCTAGTTAGGGATGCGCGCATAGCAAGTACAGTTGCCGGGCCCAAGAAGAAAGTTGATTATTATTTTCAAGTATTATAAGTATAAGTTTTTGAACAAACAAAATAAGTTTCACATAAGTATAAAAGTATAAAAGAATAATTTTAGAACAAATGAATCAAGTTTCACTTTGTTTTAGAATCAGCAAGTTTAGTTCCCTTTTATGCTAGCATGTTATTTAGATTAGCTTACTGTTCTTTGCTATTAGAAGGGCATGAGTAGCTTTACATGTTTAGCACTTCAGTATGTTTGTTTATTTACTAGTAGATGAGCATGAGTAGTTTTTCCTTTGAGCATTCAGTTTTAGTTTTCAGTATATTCACATGCATATCGAGTTTTGTGAGTTAGATAGCACTTACTAAGCATTTTGCTTATAGATTACATTTCCTCTTACTGCAAATAAAGGAAGGCGACAAGGTGGCGCAGATGATGTGTGATGCCAGGACTATGGAAGTCTTGGGACTAGAAAGGAGTTCCTTTAGTCTTCTTTCCTTATTTTTAGTTTTCGCATTTTAGTTATTGCAAACATTTAAGTTGTATTTTAAGTTCATGTCATTTGAGATTATTCTGTTTAGATTGCATGTAGGATGAGTTCAGTTTAGTAAGTAGATATTTGTGTGTTGATACTTATTTAACTGCGTGGGTGTTTGGTAAATGTTCCAGCCGCCTGTGGCTGATGTATACTATGTTTGTATCTCATTTTAAGGTCACCGGTATAGGGGAGACTCTGTCGAAATTCTTCGGTAGAGGCTCCTCATGGTTTCGATCATACCGGTTAAGTAGAGTTAGTAGTTAAGTAACTGTCATCCTTAGAGTGTAGTAGTAGTAAGAAGGGTGGTCATTACAGTTGGTATCAGAGCAGTTCCCATTCTCCAGCATCACACATCAGCACCAACCTTGCCGTCTTCAAGTAAGAAAGTATTTAGGTTTCCTTTTATACTTTCTTTATTATTTGCAGTATGGAGTAATTGCTTATATGTGCTTAGGTAAGATAGAAGTTTTGTTTCTCTTATATTCATATACATAAGTATGGTTAGAAAGGATAGAGAAGATATCAAGTCTTCCAAAGACCACTAATGGGTACGATGCGAGATGAATACTAGAGGACTGAGAAGTTAAGAGATTAAGAAACAAAGAAATACCACTAGTAAAGGATAATATAAGACAGGAATATCCAGAATTAGTCTAAGATCGAGGACGAACTTTTTATAAGGTATGGGGGATTGTAACGACCCAATTTTCCTCATTAGGAGTCCTAAAAGTGCTTTAAAATATTTAGAAATACTTTAGAAAAATTCTAGAGATTTTTAGAAATTTGTAAAGTATTTTTATGTAATTTTTGGAGTTCATTTGGTATTTTTACCAAGAGGAAGAAGTTTAAAATAAAAATAAAAATTTGTTGAAGCCGGGTTTTGAACCCAAGACCCCGGACCCGAATTTGGACTTAGCCAACCAACTGGTCTGGAAACGTTTTGTTAATCATATATGGAACAAATAGTATTTAAAGAATAGTTGGTAACAGAAAATAATTAGAAGTAAAAAAAAAGGGGTTTTGGCTGAGGTTCGAACCCGCAAACCCCCAACCCGGTCCAAGTATTAAGCGAAACGAGCTAGCCAAAAGACCAAGCAAGTATTTCGTAAACAAATTTATAAGGAATTGGTCTTAAGCCATAACATAATATTGGATTATAAAGGGAGAACTTAATTACCCCGTGACCTAGCTTTTCCCCTTTCCTCTTCTCCCTCACGCGCGCGACAAATCTGTGCAGGCGAAAAACGCCGAACGAAGCCGAGCTAGGGCTCGTCTCCAGCGGCCGGCAAGCACCCTTCTCCGCGGGTTCTTCACAGATCCGAGCTCCCCTCGGTGAGGAGAGCGTGTAGACTTGAGGAATCACCGGATTTGGAGTGTTTCCGAAGCCCTAGAAGCTTCTTCTCCGATGTGAGTCCAAGAACGCGAAGGTAAGTTGCTACTCACCTGTGGTAAGAGTAGTTCAGATTTCGTTTTGGTGTTTCCCTGTTTGTTCGAGTTTTTCCGTGAAGTTTTTGGGTTTTGTTTGATGCCGTGAGGTTAAAGGAAGAAAGAAAAAGATTAGTTAAGTTTAAGCAAGTGAGTTGATCCCTTCAAGCTTTGAAATTGGTACTGTAGCTTTTAAGTTAGATTTCTCTGTGGTGACATTGATGAGCATGCTCTATTCGTGTAGAGTTTCATAATTTCGTATCTTTGCATTCTTGAATTTGAAGCATGAAAGACAGATTTGAATTTAGGTTTTAGTTTCTTGTTTGATTCCGGAACAGGTTGTACAAGATGGTTCCTAGGGCTTTAGTATCCTTCTTTGCTTTCGGAATGTGCTTTACGGAACCTGCTAGTAGTTTCAGATTTGAATGCTCCTTTTATAGTTCTGTTGTATCAAGCTTAAAGAAGATTTGATTGTTCCTTAGTGTCCTGTTGTAGCATCCCTAAAGAGGATTCGATTGTTTCTTTTAAATTTTCAGCTGTGCTAAATTTTTAGTTTGTAGTTTAGCAAGCCAGATTTCAGTTTGTACCTTGGTTGTTTCAATTGCTATGATCCGAATCCTAGTCATCAGATTGTGCTTGGGATTGCTTCCATCTGAACCCTAGCTTTTAGTTGGTGATTAGTTTTTATAGCTTCAGTTTTCAAGTTTCTTATTTCCAGTTTAGCAGGTTATAATCTCTCTTTATTCTAGCATGTTGTTAGACTTTCCCTATTTGTTATTAGTTAAGCATGTGTAGTTTCCTTACTACTAGAATAGCATGAGTAATATTGAATTATAATGTTTTCCTTGCTTTGTATTTTCTGTACAGCATTAGAACGGCTAGAAGTTTAAGAGTAGCTAGTGTGCTTTGTTTTCTTTGCTTTCGGATTACACTGTACAACTTTGGAATAGCTAGAGATTATTGAGTAGCATGCATTCTTTGCTCTCTTTCTTTTATCTCTGTTGTAGCAAGATTTAAGGTTTTAATTCCAACAAGTTTTAGATGTAGTTTAAGCTTGTATGATATGCAGATTTTCTAGTTTTCATTGGCTATTTTTAACAAGCATGTACAGCCATGTATTCTAGTGGAAAAATAAGAGTTCTATTAAATTATTTTAGAAGTATTAACAAGTATAAAACAGATAAAGAAAAGAAAGAAAAAGGCCAAGGCTTTAAGTAGATCCCGAAGTCAAGACTTTAGGGATTTTGGCACACAAGGTGCTAAAGAAAGTGCCGAGGCATTATATATTAGAAGTATTAAAAGATAACAAGTATTTTACTTTTATCAGTGGCACTGTACTGGACTCTCAGATGTCCTTGGGTTGGGCTCCCATAGTCGTCCCTAGGTTTAGATAACCTAGTATGCAGGACTCTCAGTAGTCCTTGGGCTGGACTATAGTGCCCGAAAATTCTCAAAGTTATTTTAGAAATATTCTATGATTTTTCTAGAATTTTAGAATATTTTTATGGAATTTTTAGAGTAGTGGAAGTAGCAAAAATAAATTGAAACGTAAAATATATTAAGCGGGAATTGAACCCGAGACCTATTGGGTCTTACGACTTAAGGTGAACTCTAGTAACCAGGAGAACCCAGTAGGGCCATGCTGAAAGAAAAGGGAATCAATTACATTTATATTCAAGTAGGGTCGAATTACCCACTTAATATAAATAGGAAATTAAGTGAGAATTGTTATTTCTTAAACGAGAAAAACCTTTCCCTCAAACCCTCACCGCCACCCCTTCTCCTTTCTCTTCCTCTTCTCGGCGCCAACCCCAAGCACGCCTAGGGCTCCATCCCTAGGGTCCCAAGGGCTTCTTCCGGCGACATCTTGGATATAGGGACGCTCCCCTCCGCGAGAGGAACGCATAGGCGCGAGAAGATCGTCGGAAGGATCGTCTTCTCCGGGAATCTAGCGATTAGAATCGTAAGAAAATTAGAACAGAAGGTAAGAAACCCCTCACTTGCAGTATAAGTAGCTAATCGTATGTTTGTATGCATTGTTTTAGCCGTATGCAGATTTTCAGTGATAGGGTGCGAATTAGCGCACACCATGTGTTTGATTAAACGCTTAGCTCAATTAAATGCCACCATAGGCATTTTAATAGTTTAGATAAATGCAATAGAAGCATTTTACAGCTTAATTAGTCTTGCAACAGTTTTTATGGACTAAACGTCCAATGGGTGGGCTCCCATAGTTGCCCCTAGGTTCAGATAACCTAGTTCTGGGTTTAGACAACCTAGTAAGAGAAAGACAAGAATTATTAGCTTATGTTTAGTATTTTACTTTTTAGTGGCACTGTATCGATTGGGTTGTGCTCCCATAGTCGTCCCTAGGTTTAGATAACCTAGTAAGCCTACTAAATTCGGGACTTGCAAACCCGGGTCTAGTTAGGGATGCGCGCGTAGCAAGTACAGTTGTCGGGCCCAAACAGTAGCATGATTATTATTTTAATCTACTTATGAATATAGTTTTCAAAACTTCACAACATAGTTATGTGAATTCAGTACAGCTTTAGCATCAGTTTAGTATTAGCTTAGCTCTGCTTCTGTATCAGTTTAGTTTTCTATTGATACAACATGATAGTTTATGATTAGCACCTATTGCCATGATCAACTTCTTATTTCTATGCTTTGTCTGTCATGCCATGCTTTAGTATATTCAGTGCATATTTCAAATAGCATTTTTCAAAGCATAACTCGTATCGCATGCATGTTTTGTGAGGTAGATGGTTTCTTACTAGGCAAAAGCTTACAGATACTTTTTCCTTATATTGCAGATAAAGGTAAAGGAAAGATGGACTAGCGGAGGCTGGAGGTCAATGCAAGGAAGATGTGTGTGGATGGAACCTGGAATAAAGACCTTGGAAGAACTAGAATGTTTAAGAACTTAGTGCTTCTTATTATGTTACTCTTTGCCTATTTAGTTATCTAAATGCATGAAATTATAGAAAATCTGCTTAGCTTGTTAGTAACCATGTTCAGAATGTTAGTTGTTTGCTAATAGAATGTTTTCTAGTTATTTTATAACTTGTGTATGTGAGTTTAGCACGAAACAGTGCTGAAATCAGAGTTTGCTACGAAATCAGAAACCCCAATCGATCAGTGGATCGATTGGGGGTCCTCAATCGATAAGTGGATCGATTGGGAGCCTAGTTCCGTGAATAGTAAGCTTCTGGATCGATCAGCCGATCGATCCAGACGCATTTTGTCGCGAGCAGTAAGCTTCTGGATCGATCAGCCAATCGATCCAGTCGCATTTTGTCGCGAACAGAGAGTTTGGGGATCGATCGGGAAATCGCTCCCGCGAATAGAGAGCTCTGGAATCGATCATTGGATCGATTGGCCAGTCTGGATCGATCAGCCGATCGATCCAGAATATTAACTCGAGCATAGTAGCCATCGGAATCGATCCGTGAATCGATCCGAACGTCCCAATCGATCAGCCAATCGATTGGAATGCTTGTTTTGGCTGGAAGTACCTAAGTTCAGTCCTTAATCATATGTGAAGGTTAGATCCTCTCTTTTGAGTATAGGTACAACCTTTAAAAAGGTACTTTTCAGCATAAGATCAGATTTAGTAGCAAATGGGCATGAGTTAGTAAAATTTTAAATTAGTTCACGTTTCCGCACCTTAAAAACATAGCCTAGCACAGCATATTGTGACGGTCCGTCCTTACAGCCTAGTTAGTAGAAGGTGGGTCGTTACATGGGCTCCCATAGTCGTCCCTAGGTTTAGATAACCTAGTAAACCCTACTAGATTCGGGACCAGCTATCTCGGGTCTAGTTAGGGATGCGCGCATAGCAAGTACAGTTGCCGGGCCCAAGAAGAAAGTTGATTATTATTTTCAAGTATTATAAGTATAAGTTTTTGAACAAACAAAATAAGTTTCACATAAGTATAAAAGTATAAAAGAATAATTTTAGAACAAATGAATCAAGTTTCACTTTGTTTTAGAATCAACAAGTTTAGTTCCCTTTTATGCTAGCATGTTATTTAGATTAGCTTACTGTTCTTTGCTATTAGAAGAGCATGAGTAGCTTTACATGTTTAGCACTTCAGTATGTTTGTTTATTTACTAGTAGATGAGCATGAGTAGTTTTTCCTTTGAGCATTCAGTTTTAGTTTTCAGTATATTCACATGCATATCGAGTTTTATGAGTTAGATAGCGCTTACTAAGCATTTTGCTTATAGATTACATTTCCTCTTACTGCAGATAAAGAAAGGCGACAAGGTGGCGCAGATGATGTGTGATGCCAGGACTATGGAAGTCTTGGGACTAGAAAGGAGTTCCTTTAGTCTTCTTTCCTTATTTTTAGTTTCCGTATTTTAGTTATTGTAACATTTGAGTTGTATTTTAAGTTCATGTCATTTGAGATTATTCTGTTTAGATTGCATGTAGGATGAGTTCAGTTTAGTAAGTAGATATTTGTGTGTTGATACTTATTTAACTGCGTGGGTGTTTGATAAATGTTCCAGTCGCCTGTGGCTGATGTATACTATCTTTGTATCTCATTTTAAGGTCACCGGTACAGGGGAGACTCTGTCAAAAATTTTCGGTAGAGGCTCCTCGTGGTTTCGATCATACCGGTTAAGTAGAGTTTGTAGTTAAGTAACGGTCATCCTTAGAGTGTAGTAGTAGTAAGAAGGGTGGTCGTTACACTAGTAAACCCTACTAGATTCGGGACTAGCTACCTCGGGTCTAGTTAGGGATGCGCGCATAGCAAGTACAGTTGTCGGGCCCATCAGCAGCATGATTATTATTTTTATCTATTACGAAAATAGTTTTCAAAACTTCACAAATCAGTTACGTGAATATAGTTCAGATTCAGCATTAGCCTAGCATCAGTTTAGCTCAGCTTATGTATCAGTTCAATTAAACTTATTATTCTGAAGTATAAAAGTATAAGTTTTGAACAAGTGAAATAAGCTTTACATGTTTAGCATTTCAGCATGTCTTTTTTCTTTTGCTATTAGATGAGCATGTGTAGTATTTCCTTTAAAGTATTCAGTTTTAGATTTATTTTATTCACATGCATATTCGAGTTTTGTGAGTTAGATAGCGCTTACTAAGTAATTTTGCTTATAGTTACATTTCCTCTTACTGCAGATAAAGGAAAGGAAAAGCTATAGCAAAGGAAGGCGACAAGGAGGTGCGGATGGATGTGTGATGCCTGGACTATAGAAGTCTTGGGATTTAGTTTAAGATTTTATTAAGATATTTTGTATTTAGACTACTGGGATTGTTTATTCATGTAGATAATTTAATTCATAAGATGACTTTATGTACTTAGAATTCCTTCATTATTATGCACATTAGACCTATCATCTGAGTTGTATAATGGATGCATGCATGTTTAGATTAATACATATATTTCAGCATGATTAGATTGATATATAGATTTAGATGTGAACGTATACTGGAGTAGTATGTGTAGATTAGTCATTTAGTTTTCCGCTGCTAGTTAATTGCATGTTTAGAGTGTTTATGTATTGATCTTTACATGTGAACAACCCTAGTTAAGAAAAAAGTTAGTAGTCCAGTAGTGCTCTACGCCCTCACGGATTAGTAGTGAGGAGGGTGGGGTGTTACAAAGTCTGCCTTCTCAAATGGACTAATAAAAGAAGAAGTATATGTAGGACAACCACCTGGGTTTGAAAGTCTAGAACACCCTGACTATGTATTTAAATTAAAGAAAGCTTTATATGGATTTAAGCAAGCACCTAGAGCATGGTATGAAGGACTAACTTCTTACCTAATCTATAAAGGATTCAACCAACGCCAAATTGACCCAACCTTATTCGTTAAATTAATAAAAAATGATATTTTTATAGCTCAAATCTATGTAGATGATATAATCTTTGGGTCAACCAATTCAGAATTCTTAGATGAATTTACAAGTTTAATGGACCACTAGTTTGAAATGAGTTTAGTAGGCAAATTGACTTACTTTTTAGGATTACAAATTAAACAAAAAAATGAAGGAAACTATATTTATCAACAAAAATACACTAAGGAGTTACTTAGAAAATTTGGAATGGAGAATACTAAAGAAATAAAAACACCCATGGCAGTAAACACAATCCTAGATGATGACCCCAGTGGTAAACCAGTTGATTTAAAATACTATAGGAGTGCGATAGGTAGCCTACTGTACTTAACTGCAAGTCGACCTGATATTCTATTTGCAGTTAGTATGTGTGCTAGATACCAAACTTGTGCTAAAGAATCTCATTTGACTCAAGTCAAAAGAATCTTTAGATACCTTAAACGAACAACAAACGTAGGAATTTGATATCCTAGAACTAACAACTTCGACTTAATAGGATATTCGAACTCAGATTATGTTGGTTGTAAATTAGATCGCAAAAGCACAAGTGGAGGATGCCAATTACTTGGTCCATCACTTGTCAGCTAGTTTAGTAGAAAGCAACATTGTGTTGCTTTATCTACAACTGAGTCAGAATATATAGCTATAGGAGAGTGCGTTGCATAACTATTATGGATGATGCATACCCTAAAAGATTTTAACTTAAATCTTACAAATGTAAAAGTTTTAATTGATAATATTAGTTCAATTAACCTAACAAAAAACCCTGTGCATCATTCAAGAACCAAACACATTGAAATTAGACATCACTTTATTAGGGATCATGTTACTAAAGGTGACATTGAACTCAAGTACATTGAGTCCAAGTCAAATTTAGCTGACATATTCACCAAACCCCTCCCTAAAAGTGAGTTTAGTAATCTACGTAGG
Organism: Zingiber officinale; assembly: GCF_018446385.1. Classification (NCBI taxonomy): domain Eukaryota; kingdom Viridiplantae; phylum Streptophyta; class Magnoliopsida; order Zingiberales; family Zingiberaceae; genus Zingiber; species Zingiber officinale. Next base: position 57,088,332 of record NC_055998.1, on the reverse strand, counting down.
AAATTAGGGATGTGCTTAATAAACTAGGATTTTCAAAATTTTAAAATTATTTTCAAAAATGGTTATTTTAAATTCTAGAATAAAAATGCTTTCAAAACCTTCCTATTTTTAGAATTTCAAAAACAGTTTAAGCCTTAGATTAGTTCAAAATCCTTAGAAAGCATGTACCCATAGGACTAGTACTTGAGCATCTCACCAACACCTAGGCTTACCTTGTTTGTGATTGCTAAACTTAGAAAGGGGTGAGATGCATAGGCCAATTACCTGGACTTAAGATGCTTATTTCAGTGCATTGTTATAAGTCTTGGCGTTAAATACTAAACAGATATTAATCAAGTTAAGTTATTCAGCTTAGTCAAACACTAACTGATTACAATGAACTTAACTTGACTAACCAAGTAAAAGCTGCTATTTTCTAATAGTTAGTAAGTAACTAATTGGTTAGACGGTTGTTTATTTTTAATGTCAGGTTTAGGGGGAGAAATCAATTAACTTATTTTTCCATTATTTAAAATGTTTTTGTATTTGAAAAATGCTTTCTTAAACCTATTTTTGAAAACTAACTCTTATAAAATTAAGTTTTGTTAAGAACTAGGCTTTACTTTTTATTGAAAAATGATTTTGAAAATTAATTTTAACTTAGTTTTGAAAATCAAATTTAAAAATCTAGTTCTGAACATTTGATTTTACTTAAGTTTGACTTGATTATTAAATTTTACAAAAATTAGAACTTAAGTTCACAATCCAAGTTTTTCAAAGTCGTTGTCCTTAATTTTGACAATTTAATCTAGCTTAAAAGTTGACCTCACTTATGATGTTGAAAATGAAACTTTACTTAGTTTTGAAAATCTGAATTTTGCAAAATGAGTTTTTATTAACTAAGTTTTGAAAATCTTACTTTTATAAATTATCTGTGTAAAATTTATGTTTTTTCAAAATTATCTGGATTGTTCAAATTACTATCAACTTAGTTTCAAAAATCTTACTTATGTTTAACAAGTCAGTTTCAAACTTTGCTATTTTGAAAAGGCTTTCTTTAAGCAAAACTCTTTAATCATTCAAATTCTCCCAAGTGAATTTAACTTATGCTTGTATCTTTTAATTTTCCTTTGTATTTATGATTACTTGATCCATACTTATATTTGATGAATGCCAAAGGGGGGGGGGTTAGGTGGTTAAGTTAGGTAAACCAAAATTGAAAATACAAACTAACTTAAAAATCCTATAATTATTTATTTGCATATTTTTTTCACTAACTTAACCAAGTTGTCATTCCATCAAAAAGGGAGAGATTGTTGGTGCGGTTAGCACTGACAGTCTAACTTAGATTTTGATGAATGACAAATTAGGTTAAGTTAGTTTTGATGCTGTCTAACACTTTGATTGAGTGTGCAGGAGAAGTCCAGATAGGTCGACGGGCTGACCGGATAGTTGGCGTGAAGTCCAGACGGGTCGAAGGGCTGACCAGACGTCTGGCAGGTGGGTGAAGGTAAGTCACTGGAGTTGAGTGACTGTGAGGACGCGTTCCCGGGAAGGGAACTTAGGCGCCGATTCGACTTAGAGCCATTTCGGAACTCTAAGTCGAGATCTTGACTAGATTCTGATCACGGTGAGACGGAATCTAATTACTATTCCTTTTTATGTTCTAACTTTGTTTTGCAGGAAACTAACATTTTTATGTAGGGTTAGAACTGACTGGGATCGGTCGATCGAACCTCTGGATCGGTTGACCGAACCCCCAAGCAGTGGCAGGTCAAGGCTCCAGTGAATGGACCGGGTTCGACCAGGGGATCGGTCGACCGAACCTTGGTATCGGTTGACCGAACCAAGGATGATCATCGACTAGAGTGGACCGAGATGATCGGGTCAGAGAAGACTGATCGGTCGACCGAACCTGTTTATCGATCGACCGAACCTTGGATAGGATTTGACCAGAGTGGAGCGGAGCGAGCGGATCAGATGAGGTGGAGATCATCTGATCGGTTGACTGAACCGGGGATCGGTCGACCGATCCGCTTCGGGTCAAAGCTGATCGTGAGGATCGAGGATCTGGATCTGTCTCACAGTTGCTATAAAAGGGAGCCTCGGGGTGCAACCTCTTCAATCAATTCGAACAGAACATTGTGTGCTCCTATACGTTGCTTCAAAGTCTTCAACTGCGCTTTGCTACTCCGACATCCGACTTCTAATTTTCTTCACCCTTTGTTTTGTCGGTATATTTGTTCTTCATTTAATATTTGTACTTTCAAATTGTAACCATTTTACGGATTGATAGTGATTGCCCACTGAAAGCGGTCTGCGACCGCGGGCCTTGGAGTAGGAGTCGACCTAGGCTCCGAACCAAGTAAAATCTTGGTGTTCTTGATTCTCTGTGTCTTTTCTTTTTCCGCTACATCTCTTTGACATTAATTTTTAAATCGATATTCACCCCCCTCTAGCTTAAATTCGGTACAACAATTGGTATAAGAGCCCAAACTGCCAGAAGGTTTAACCGCCGACTGTGCACAAGAGCTATGGTCTAATTGAGCCATGTGGGTATAATATTGACCTCGAACAAAGGAAGTGGGAGCTCCAATGTTCGGATCAAGAGGACCAGACACTAGGCAGGAAGTCCTAGTTGCGACTAGGCAAGGAAGTCCTAGTAGGTTAGGTGGACCGAGGGGCAGGAAGACCTGGTAGGTCGATGATCGGGCGTGGGAACCCTGTGGTCCTTTGTTTGAAGGGGGGGGGGGATTGTTGGGGTTGCAAGGTTGCAAACATAGTCCCACATTGAAAACACATGGGAAAGATCATGGGTTTATAAGAGAAAGATATCTCCATTAGCATGAGGCCTTTTGGGTAGAGCTCAAGAGAAAAACCATGAGGGCGCAGGCCCAAAGTGGACAATATCATGCAATTGTAGAGATATCTAAATTCTTTTCGATCCAACAGTAAATACTTCTCAGATAATTAAACTTCATAATTTGGTTAATTATCTTATGCGTAAGTTAGCCAAATCTAACACCCGGGTCAAGTCACTCCAAAAGGAGGTAACACTCCTTAAGGAGGAGACTAAACTAAGTCCTTTGACTGAGCCAGTTCAAAATAGAAGTTCAACTCAAGTCCAACAACTTGAGGAAGAAAATTCCAATTTGAAAACTCAAGTTTAAGAACTAAAGAATACGTTGGAATGGTTCACCTTTGGTTCCAAGAATCTTGATCTGATTCTTAGAAAACAAAGAGTCGTATACAACAGATCCGACTTAGATTTAAGGCTAAACAAAAATACAGGTCTTACTTATCACTTGTAAATAAAACTAATAGAAAAATAGTCCAAGCATGGGTCCCTAAGTCTAACTTGGTTAATCAAGTTGGACTTGGTCAATATTGGATCCCCAAGGATCAAATCCATTACCTTGATAGACCCTATCGAGGCTATGATCTAGGGGGAGCTAATAAAAAGTTCATCTTTATCGATAAATAAATTTGTTTGATGCTTGTTTTTACTACCTTTATTATACATGCTTAGACTAGGCTAAATAAGGACCTAGGCATGATCTACACTACTTGACTAGTTAGACCTAGGTGTTTCAAAAAGGAAATTAAATATCTAATTTCTTTGAAAGGCTTTGTCTAGAAGTGGTGGATGATCTCATACCCAAGAAGGCCTAGTGCCTCACCACAGCCTGGAAGTTAATCTTTGAAAAGAATATTTAATTGACTAATTGTAAAATCTAAGTCTAACTCAAATGTAAATTAATCCTTAGATGATAATCTAAATCAAAGATAAAATTAACCATCTCACAAAAACCTATAAGGTTCCCTAATTGATAATTTAGAAAAGGGTGAGATGGACTTAGGTAAAATTTAGAATTAATTAATCAATTAATAAATCCCAATTAATAAATCTTAATTAATCTTAAAAATCTTAATCTTAATAAATCTTAATAAATCTCAACTAATAAATCTTAATATTAATAAATCTTATTTAATCCTATTTAATTCATCTTAATAAATCTTAATCTTAATAAATCTCAACTAATAAATCTTAATATTAAAAATATTATTTAATCCTAAATAATAAATCTTAATTAATCCTAACTAATAAATCTTAATATTAAAAATATTATTTAGTCCTAAATAATAAATCTTAATTAATCCTAACTAATAAATCTTAATATTAATAAATCTTATTTAAACTCAATTAATAAATTTTAATAAATCTTAATTAATTTTTATTCATTTATTAAGTATAACCAATTCATAACTTAAGTTAATAAAATTAACACAAAAGCATCTCACAGACACTCAAAGGAATAACATGTTTGACAATCTAGATTGGGCCGGGTGAGATGGAATAGTAAGGAGCTAATTTCAATCAAACTATCTTTTGATCCGTCAAATTGAACCAAATCAAATACTTTATGTGTATGAACATAAAGATTTGGATCAATGGATGTTAGATAGTAGATGCTCCAGACACGTGACTAGAGACAGATTGAAATTCACTAAGCTACAACTCAAAGAACTTAGGGTAAGTTGCGTTCAGCAACGACGGAAAACTTAAGGTAATCAGAACAGGTAATATCGAACTGAGTTATGATTTTATTATTCGAAAAGTACTATTGGTTGGTAAATTAAATTTTAACTTACTTAGCATTAGTCAGTTATGTGACTCTGGGTACTTAGTCACATTTTCAAAATCTAAGTGTTTAATTAAAAATATTAAAAATCCTGAAATTACACTTAAGGGAATTAGGAAACAAAATGTCTACACAATTGACTTATCAATCTCCTCACTAAAGTGTCTTCTAACACAACAAGAGGAAAATAAGTTGTGGTACAGAAGACTGGATCACACTCATACCAGACTCATTTCAAAAATAAGTCAAAATGGCTTAGTTAGAGGTTTACCCAAATTAAGAATTATAGAAAATACAATCTGTAATGCTTGCCAACAGGGTAAACAAACCAAGTTAACCCACAAGTTAACCAACTTAAATCGAACTAACTCAATACTTGAGCTCCTTCACTTAGACCTATTTGATTCATATGGAGCCAAGTCACTAAGCAAAAACCAATATTGCTTAGTTACAATTGATGATTACTCAAGATTTACTTGGGTAAAATTTCTAAAAATTAAAGATGAAACTGATGAAATATTTAAAACCTTTTACAAGTTGATAGAAAATGAAAAATATACTAAAATTAAAAGAATTAGAAGCGATCATGGAGGGAAATTTGAAAACCATAAATTTACTTAATTTTGTGAAATTAATGGATACAAACAAGAGTACTTGTGCCTTAGAACTCCCTAACAAAATGGTCTAGTAGAGCAAAAAAATAGAACCCTACAAGAAGCAGCTAGAACCATGTTAAATGAATATAGCCTAAACAATCAATTCTGGGTTGAGGTATTTTGGAGAGAGCCAAAGAGAAAAGCCATGAGGGTCTAGGCCCAAAGTGGACAATATCATGCCATTATGGAGATTTATGGACATCCTTTAGGCATAAAAATGGTATCAGAGGCATGGTCCAGATCAAATACCATGTGGGGTATTTTTGAACGAAGTTGAGGGTAGGCCCGGAGTAGGTCAAGGTGACTTGACGCTTGTCGGGGGCTCGGAGCAGGTCAGAGTGACCAAATACTTGTAGGGGGGCTAGTAGGTCAGGGTGATCAGATGCTCACGGGGAGACCCAAAGTAGGTCAGGGTGACCAGATACTCACGGGGAGGCTAGGAGCAAGTCAGGGTGCCCGGATACTTGCGGGAAGATAAGTAGATTAGGGTGATTGGATGCTCGCAGGGAGGCCTAGAGTAGGTCAATAGTGACTAGGTGTGGATGCTCGTAGGGAGACCTAGAGCAGGTCAAGGTGACTGGATGTTCGCGAGGAGGCCCAGACTATGAGAGTAATTGTGGTCTTTCATTTGAGGGAAGGATTATTGGGGTTCAATCAAAGTACCACATTGGAAAGATTTGGTAAAGATCATGGGTTTAAAAGGATATATGATATCTCCATTGGCATGAGGCCTTTTAGAGAGAGCCCAAGAGAAAAGTCATGAGGGCCTAGGCCCAACGTGGATAATATCATGCTATTATGGAGATATGTGGATATCCTTTGGGCACAACAAGGTATATCTTTGTATGTAGGATCAAGCAAAGAAACCAAGATGAGAACCAAGATTGAACTAGAAAGTTAGATTAACTTAGACTTAACCAATGAAGAGGAATTGGTCTGTTAGTGCGGTTAGCATTAACGGTCTAATCCAGGTTTTGATGAATGACAAAATAGGTTAAGTTAGTTTTGTTGTTAATCTAACACTCTGACCGAATGTGCAAGAGAAGCCCAGACAGGTCGACGGGCTGATCGGATGTCTGGCACGAGGCCCAGTTAGGTTAACGGGTCAATCGGATAGCTGGCACGAAGTCCAAACGAGTCGACGGGCTGACCGAACGTTTGGTACGAAGTCCAGCTAGGTCGACGGGCTGACCGGATAGCTGGTGAGAAGTCCAGATGGGTCAAAGGGCTGACCGGACGTCCGGAAGGTAAGTCACTGGAGGGGAGTGACTGTGAGGACGCGTTCCTGGGAAGGAAACTTAGGCATCGATCCAACTTAGATCCATTTCGAAAATCTAAGTTGAGATCGTGACTAGATTTCGGTCTCAGAAAGACGGAATCTAAGTCATACTCATTTCTGTTAAATAATGAATTGTGCTAATAATCTGTTTTGTAGGGTATAATTACCTCGGACTAACATGTTTCTTGCAAGAAGGAGTCTGCTGGAAAACTTGGGTCCGGGCACCCGGGAGGTACCTAGGCACCCAGAGGTTCGGGCGCCCGGGAGGCACCCGGGCGCCCGGAGGCAAAGTTTTATCCCCTTCGCGTTAATGCCACAAGGAGGCTCCTAGTTGGGTCAGCTACGTTACACCGGGGTGCCCTAAAGGTTCCAGGCACCCCCGAACCTCCTATATAAGGAGGGTCAAGGTTGAAGCTCCAATACAATTCAGAATTCGCTCTCCTATGCTCCTGCGATGCTACGAAGCTCTCCGACGACGCACTTTTCTTTTCAGTTCTTACTTTATGTCGGTATTCTTTTTTTAATAATTCATGTACTCAATTCTTGTAATCATTTTCTGAATTATTAGTGAATTTCCCATCGAAAGCACCCTTGTGTGCGGGCCTTGGAGTAGGAGTCGTCAAAGGATCCGAACCAAGTAAAAAGAACTTGTGTTAGCCTTGCAATTCTTTTCCTTATTCTTTTTCCGCTGCTTAACTCGCTTCAAAATTTTTGTTATTGATATTCACCCCCTCTCTATCGATTCTTCACGGTCCAACATGGTCAACATGGTTCGAAAACTACTAACAAGGAAAAAGTTCAAAAGGAGCACCAAAAGGACACCGATCAACCAAACACAAAATAAATCAGAAATGATTTGTTACGGATGCAACAAGAAGAGACATCTCACAAAGGAATGCCCTAACTGGAAGGAGGAAAAATCCAAAGTTAACATAAAGAAAGAAGGCCTTCAAAGCGACATGGGATGAGTCATCCTCTGAAGAGTATGATGTGGAAGAACTAAAGCACTTGAGTCATCTTGCCCTTATGGCAAGAAACGAAGATTCCAAGTTTGAGGAAGAGTATGAGTCTGAGACTAACACCGAGTCCGAGAGAAGCCACTAATTCGTATCCGTCTCCGAAGGTCTCGATATGGTAATTTTTTATTCCAAGTCAAACTTACTTAAAGTAGTTAAATGTTTGTTTAAAAAATCAACAAAATATGAAAAATAGAATAATTTGCTACTTAAGGAAATGGACCACCTTAAGGAGCAAGTTAATTTGAGTGATTTGACTAACCAAGTTCAAGTTGGAACTTCAATTCAAGTTACAAAACTTGAGGAAGAAAATTCTAACTTGAAAGGACAAATCGAGCGACTCAAGAAAACATTGTAAAAGTTTAAACCGGGATCCAAGTGTCTAAATATGATACTTGGGTCGTAATGAGCCGTGTACAATAAATCGGGACTTGGCTATAAAGAAAATAAAACAAACAAATCATATCTATCTTTAATCAGTCAAAATGTTAGAAGTCAAGTTTAAGAATGAGTCCCTAAAATATGTTTAACTAAACCAATCAAACCAAACCAATATTTGATCCCTAAGAGTCAAATTCATTACTTAGATAGACTAAATCTAAGCTATGACTCAGGGGCAGCAAATAGAAAATTAGTTCAACCAACTTGATCTACTATTCATGCTTAGGATTAGGTTTACTTTTCTGCTTAGCTTAGAATGGTTAGTTAAAGAAGGTTTACCAAATCCTAATAACATAGCACCAGAATAGATTGCGATGATAGTACGTCAAGGAAGCTTTGTCGAAGGGATGTCTAGGTTGAATCTTATGTATTCTATCTTGTGCACTAGGCTTAGTAGATCTGGCCGAAGCTACCCCAGTCAAACATGGGTTAGTTAGACCAAAACTTAGTATTAAGTTTTTTGGATAGGAATATTTTAGAAAGTATTCAACAAGTGGTCCACCGTTGATACACAAGAAGGTCATATGCCTCGCCACTGAACTGAAAACTTATCCTTAGGAATCTTGCTTGATTAACCCAAAGCTAAGTTTGAATCTAATATGTGTTAAACAACTTTTTTTTAGACTATTTATTCAAATCAACTAAAACTTAACCTCAAAATAAATTAAAACCTTAAAATAAACTTAAATTAAAAATTTAATCAAAACAAACTAACATAATTAAAATTTGTCCTTAAAACTATTTTTAAAGAAAATTATTTTAAAACTTAATTTAAAATTCTAAAACTTAATTAAAAATTATTTTATAACTTAATAAAAAATTATTTTATAACTTAATAAAAAAAATATTTTATAACTTAATAAAAAATTATTTTATAACTTAATTAAAAATTATTTTTAAACTTAAAAATTATTTTATAACTAACTTAAAAAATTATTTTATAACTTACTTTAAAAATTATTTTAAAACTTAAAAAATTATTTTATAACTTAATTAAAAATTATTTTTTAACATAATTTAAAAGTAGAAAACTTATTTTTTAAAATTTTTTAATTTTTTTAAAATTTAATTTAAAACTCATTTAAAAATTTAATTAAAACTTATTTAAAATTTAACTCAAAGCTTATGTAGGACCATTACGGCTGGCTAGAAGGAGGGTTGAATAGTCCTATGAAACAAAAAACAAAAACACCTTTCTCGAACTCTTAAACTAACACTTGTAAATTAAAGTAAGTAGAAAGTAAATCAGAAAAACGAGGCACCGGATTTGACTTGGTTACAGCTAAGGAGGTTGTTAATCCAAGGAATGTCACACTAGTATCTCCTTCGGGCGGAGAAGCCTCTTATAGCAGTGAAAGCGCAAAACAAGGAAGCTAATTTAAAACTGAAGCGAACAAGCGTTGGAAATGAATTGCTCTGAGTTGTTGTTGAAAGCTTTTGGACCATGGCTATATTTATAGCCTTGGCCGTGTAACGACCCGCCTTCTGGGTACTAGGCTGTAAGGCGAATCGCTATAGTTATGCTAACTATATTGTACGGAAAGCTGGGCTAATTAAAATTTTGCTAACTATTATCTTTGAAAAACTAATCTGAATGTTCTAGGTGTACCTAGGAGTTGTACACATGCTAGGGGAGGGAAACTGGACATCCCAACTGAGCTAGGGACTATAAACTAAACTTCCCAACTACCTACCGAACCTGCCGATCGATCCACAGATCGATCGGAGCTGCGGTCGTTCTATTCCCAACTGGATCGGTCGGCAGACCGATCCAGGTGTGGCAGGATCGGTTGGCAGACCGATCCAGGTATATCTGGATCGGTTGGCAGACCGATCCAGGCACCCGAAACTCTCTGGAACACTACTGTATCGTGCTGGATCGGTCGGCTGACCGATCCAGGAGGATACAGTAGCCTACTATATCTGTCTGGATCGGTCGGCTGACCGATCCATTGACACTGCCCAGGCCCTGATCGGTCTGGAGACCGATCAGAGTTCTGATTTCAGCCCTGAACTCTGATTTCAGCACTTGTTCGTGCTAAAATCTCACATATGAGTTATACACTACATGAGGAACATTCTAATGACATAAAAACTAGTATTCTAACATAATTACTAACAACTTAAACCAATCTTCCATGAGTTAAACATTCTAGCGTTTAAAAGTGCATAAAACACGAAAACTAAAACTAATGAACTGTAAAATGCTATAGCAGGTGCAAATCCCTAGAGGATCTTTTATTCCAGTTCCTGCCACACACATCTTGATCTGCATTGACCTCCAACCTCCACTGCTAGTCCATTTTCCTTTTACCTGTGTCTGCAGTATAAGGAAAATAGTATCTATAAGCTAAAATCTTAGTAAGAAACCATCTACTCACAAAAACAATGCATACGATGCAACTCATGATTTGAAAACATGCTATTTGAAACATATGAACACTGAATATACTAAGCATGGCATGACATACATCATACAACATGGCAATCATAACTGAACATAGAATTATCATGCATATTCACAGGGAAAAACTAAGCTGGGCATGATACTGAAATTGAAGCTGAAACTAAGCTAAAACTGATCTTAAACTATAATCACTTAATTAGATTATGAATTTGAAAGCTATTATCATAATAAGTGAAAATACTAATCATGCTGATGTTTGGGCCCGGCAACTGTACTTGCTATGCGCGCATCCCTAACTAGACCCGGGGTTGCAAGTCCCGAATTTAGTAGAGCTACTAGGTTATCTGAACCTAGAACTAGGTTATCTAAACCTAGGGACCGACTATGGGAGCCCAGCCCAATGGATATCTAATCCAGTACAGTGCCACTGAAAATAAAATACTGAATATAGCTACTAATTGCTTATTTTGCTGTTTCTAGGTTATCTGAACCTAGAGCTAGGTTATCTTAACCTAGAGGCGACTGTGGGAGCCCACCCATTGGATATCTGATCCATATAAGCTGTAATAAACTGAGAATACTGAATAGATACTTCTAATGTATCTAATTGAGCTGTTAAAGATGCATATGGTGTATTTTTACTAAACTAGCTATTTTATCGAACACTTAGTGTGCCCTAACTCTCCTCTCTATTAGGGAGACCGCCTCTAGGCACCCGACAACATCAACCTCCTATCTGAAGAGGGAAGACATGCCCGACCCATCTAGAGGTGCTCAACTAAATCCCTAATCTGTGAAGAGAGTTAAATACACCCTAGATATCGATAAAAAAAACTGCATACATCCTAACTAAAGCATAAAAACTCAATCGAAAGCTATTATACTGCAGGTGAGGGGTTTCTTACCTCCTATTCGTAATTTCTTACGATTCTATTCGCTAAAACTCCGGTGGAGATGATCTTCTCGACGATCCGCTCACGTCTTCGCGTTCCTCTCGCGGAGAAGAACCTTTTTCGTGTTGGAGTCGTCGCCGGAAGATGTTCCCTTGGCCCTTGGGGGCTTGGTGTGCCGTGAGAAGGAGGAGAGGGAGAGGCGGCGGTGAGGGTTTGAGAGGAGAAGGTGGCGTGAGGTTTTTGGTGAGGAGAGGGCTGCCGAACCAAATTAAACCAAACCCACTTATGTTTTCCTATTTATACTAAATAATTAATTCGGCCAAACCAATTATAAATATAATTGATTCCCTTTCCTTTCAGCACGGCCCTGCTGGGTTCAACCGGTTACTAATATTATCCCTAAATCATGGGTCTCGGGTTCGATTCCCGCCTAAGCTATTTTGCGGTTCTAATTATTTTTGCTACTTCCGATACTCGGAAAATTCCGGAAAAATATCTAAAAATTCCTGAAAAATCATAGAATAATTCTAAAATAGTTTTGAGAATTTTTGGGCGTTACAATCCCCCATACCTTATAAAAAGTTCATCCTCGAATTTAGAACAATTCTGGGTACTTCTGTCTCATGCTGGCTTCTGTCTCCCAAGTTGATTGTGCCAAATGACTTTGACTAATGGTACTTCCTTGTTCCGTAATTTCTTAACTGCTCGGTCTATTATCTGAATAGGCCGACTATCATAGCTGAGGTCTTCGCGGATCTGTACTGACTGGGGCTCAATCACCTGGGTGGCATCTGGGTATGCTTCTTCAGCATGGAGACATGAAATACATTGTGGACCGCTGACATTTCCTGGGGTAGCTCTAGCTCATATGCTACCTTGCCCACTCTTCTGCTAATAAGGTGTAAGATACCGTAAAAATTAAATAATAAAAGTTATTGGACGAAAAATCTTATTGGATTTTTCTGGAATTTTTAGAAATTTTTCGGGATTTAAACGGGCTCCGTATGATCCGTTTTGAGAGTAGGGATTCCGGGTACAGAGGAGGGCTGTTTGGGATATCCATTTAAATGGGAGTTGATTAAGGATTAAACTTAGGGTTTAAATAAATTAAACCTAAGTTTTATTTTATTTTATTTCCCTTTTCCTTTTATTTTCCCCGATCCCTTTTTCTTCCCCGCCGAGACCTTCTTTCCCCGATCTCCTCTCCCGGCTCTCTCGCGCGACCTCTTCTTCCCCGACGCCGACGACCTCCTCGTGCTATCGCCCCCTCCTTCCTCTCCCTCTCGAGGTGTGGATCCCTTCTCCTCTATTGAGCCTTTTAGCGAGTTTTCCGGTTGTTCTCTGCTCCTAGCGTCTCTACCGCGGCCAGTTTAATCGCGCCGGCGTCATGTAGCCACCGAGCCTCCCTTCTCCTCCACCGATTGATCGAGTCCATCCAGCCACTCAATCTTCCCTCTCCGAGTCATGGACGCCGAGTGCTCGTTGGGAATGGGCATCCAAGACCCCTATTCTATCGTGCCCTAGATCGCCTTTGCACAGATACTCTCGGTCAAGAAGGGGGAAACCAACCTCTAGCTGGGATCTTGCTTTACCTCACGCACGAGCCGGGCCTCTGATCGCCGAAATACCTAGTTCCAGCCATTCCCTAGCTTGACGAGGAGGTTCTGGTCACCAGAAGCTGTGGCGATCTCTATGGCGAGGAGGGTTGTTGTTCGAGTTCACCACTGGATAGATCACCAATGTCGGCAGAGGACAGTAGCTCTTGTTCTTCACAGTGCATTTGGAGGGGAAGTTGCTACGAATCTGGATTTGGGCTCCAACAGTGATTTTCTTCAGCAACAAATCATGTTCTGGGGCATCTGGATTGAGGTAGGGTTCTGTTGAGGTGAGATTAGTGCTGTGAATTAGGGTTTCAGCAAATCCTTTGATATATGATTGGAGTTTTGAATTGTTTCTTGGAAGGATAGGTGTGCGCGCGCTCTTGGGGCTTATGGACAGGGAGTCATATGGTTGAGTGCTGTTGAATTCCTACTAAACCTCAGGGTAAGAGGTATGAATGGATTTGAGTTTAGTTTCATAAGAGTTGATCTTGTATTTATTATGGGTTATTGTAGGTTAGTATCATTTGATGTTATGGGTGATTGGATTTGATTAGCATATATTGATTGTAGAAGATAATCATGATTAAATTGATTAACTCATGAGTAGGATTGAAGTGATGTGGATTTAGTTAAACCTAATTGGATTAAGAAATTAGGTTAATTAGTTCGATTAGAGTTTTCCCCTAATTAGATTGGGGAATTTATTTAGCTATTTGCTACCTATGTAATTAGCTAAATATATTATGTGATCGCAGGATTTTGATTCGAGGCAAGTGTTTCGATGTGAGATTGGTCTATCTGACACGATCGACAAATGAAGGCGGGTATTTCTTCCTTGGCCTCTTTATAGTTTCTTTGAAACTTAGTGCATGGTTATTATTGGATGAATTAGGTTACTTTACCCTATATCGTGTTCAGTTGTTGTTTTTCCTGCTTGTTTCTTTTGCTTGAGCTTAGAGATGATCTATTTAATTCATATACAGTCTCCACTCTTGATATCTACTCTGTTGTGATTACACGTGTAGAGTATGACTTGTAGGGATTGTCGGGTTGTTGGTATTCCCATGCTGATTGGGTATATGATGTGGACTGTACATAGGTGGGTATGTGTAGAGGAGTCATCTGGTTGACCGTGCATTTACATGTGGTGTGTATATCCGTATTTGTTATGTACTTTTGGAGGAGTGTGTTGATTGCACGTCTGCGGTTTATACACGTGTCCGATGTGTTTTTATTGGAGGATACATGTTGATTGTATATGTGGGGTTGTCCATGTATGTCTGATATGTTCATTGGGGATTATTGGTTGGTTATACATGTGTAGTTGTATACATATGTTTGGTGGGATATGTGGAGGTATCATGACGATTATACTCATGTTGGAGGTATTTATGAGGTTTGGGGTTGTTGCATGGATGATGATTATATATATATATCATGTTCATCATTCATTGCATCTGATGACCATTGTCTCCCTTGTGGTGAGAGAGTCATCAGTTGGTTTGGTTTAGCACCGCCCACTCGGCCACTCATGGGTAGTGGTAGTTGGAGCAGTTGCTGCTAGTCCTGTCGTGCCACCCGGTCACGAGGTTTAGTGAGATCCGGTGTTGTGAACAGTCAGGGGACCCCGATGCTATGTAGTTAGATAGCTACTAGCGGACTGTCCGCCTCGACCACTATATAGTGGGCTGGAGGGTAGTACAGTCGTCACAGACCCAAGCCTCTCGGCCATACATGGGTCGTGGTGTCTGGAGAGGTGGCGGGGGTGACCATGGAGCATGCATACGCAGTTATTATTCTTGCATTTGATGCGCGGTGCATCTGCATTTGCATACATGCCTAGTAGATACTAGTTGCATGTGATTGTCGTTGTTGCACTTGATTGAGATATGGTTGTTGCATTTGGTTGCCATGCTGCATACATGTCATTTATTTTACATGTATATGCAGTCGTACTTATATTGCACAGGTGTCACGGGTATATCTGTTGCAGATCCGGTGAGTTTACTGATCATTGTACCATGGGTCGATTCCAGATTGGGTTTGTATCTGTCATTATGTTAGTTGTGCTTTGTACAGTTTATGTCAGGTTATTATGTCAGGTATGTTCAGATGCATTGATTATGATAGTATGACCATGTTCATATTCCCTACTGAGACTGTATACTTGTTATCTCCATGTTTATGTATAGTCCATGCACCATCTTTTCTATTACCCGCTGAGTTACCTATACTCACCACCGCATGTATACATTTATGTTTTCAGGTAGCCTGTAGATGGTTGGTGTCGCTCGGAGTATCCTGTCTGCCGGGTCCTACGTCACATCCGAAGGTCGTTTTTGGATTTTGTATATATTTTATTTGTATTTGTTGTATTTGGTGGGTTGTTGTATTTGTGTTGTGTGGTTGTTGTATAAAGCCTAGCCGGCTAGCAGTGTGTTGATTGTGTTGTATTGGGCTTTCCGTTTTCGTTTTTCCGCTGTATTGGTTTTTGGTACAGCCGTACGGGCTGTTTTATATATAACTGCGTGGTTGTGATTGTTTCATTTCAGCCGTGTGGGCTGTTATTATAACTGCGTGGTTGTGTATATAAATATTCCAGCCGCATGTGGCTGATGTATATTTTGTTTGTAGTGATGCTTCATATTGTCACCGGTACAGGGGAGACTCTGCCGGATTTTTGTCTGGCAGGGACTCCTTTGGGGCGTGACAATTTTTGGTATCAGAGCTGGTACGATACTTGCGTTGTTTTTGTTTTGGATTTTCGAGATTTATCTGATATCAATTTTTGGTATCAGAGTTGGTACGATGCCTATTAATCGTATTTTGGATTTCGTGATTCGGTTTTCTTGATGTGACTTTTCGGATTTTGGGACCAGGCAGCAGCAGGACATCTCTCGGGCTATAGGAGGTATGTTTGCATATTGTTGTCATACATTTCTGTTGGTGTATGTATTGTTTCCCATGATAGTTAGTTATGACATGTGTTAGTACTCTCTTGTTAGTAGTTGCTTATTTGGTTGTAGCTTGCATTGCATGTGTTGGGTCAATCACTGATCACGGTTGACCTAATGGAGATCAAGGATTCCAGTCTCAAGGGATTTGCCATATCATACTACCAGTAGTTTTGTGTCTATTACTACTAGTTGGTTGAGAGGTAGAGTCGTATACCAGTCTCGGTTATTATTAGTTTTGTAGTGAATGATATCTGTATACATATGTTGACTCAGTTTGTATTACTCTGGTTGGTTAGATCGATTTAGGATTGATTTGCCTGATCGACTTGTGTTGTGGTGGTTTGACTTACCTTAGTTGGTTTTGTACGCCTGTTAGTTCGATCAGTAGAGTACTTATTTGGATTCTTTCAGTTCTGTCTGTAGAGGATTGATTTATCCAGGTTGACTTTGGTGGTTGGGTATCGATTTACCTTAGTTAGTTTCATCAGTGGATGATTGATTTACTCTTGTTGGATCAGATAGTGTTGATCGATTTACTTTGTTGGTCCGACCAATAGGGGACTGACTTACTCTATTTCTAGAGATTCTGATCTTTGGGGTTACTTGTGCTTGGTTAGATATTTGGGAGATACATTTGAGTACATGACTTGTACCACCGTGGAAAGACTGAGTTGGCCGTATACCATTGTCGACTTGGTCAGCCCGTAGGGGATTGTCGTATCCTATTTCATGGGGACTTTGATCATGGACTGTATGTACCTGATAGGATGACTTAGAAGGTACATTCGGATAGGATACCTCCACTGATGTGGGAAAAGTGTAAGGCTACATGCTTAACACTTATGAGATACAATCGTTACTAGTTTGTATGAGTTGGAGAGTACATTCAGATATATGATTTGTACTGACATGAGAGAGCGGAAGTTAGCTGCTTAACCTTTACGTGACCCGGTACCACGTGAAGGAAGAAGCAGGGAATGTTTTTTTGAGATCAGGTCATCACTTAGTGATTTCCTTGAGGTGTTTGGAGAGAGAGTAATTCTCTACTTCTTTCGTCAGCACGATGGATTTTAAGGTGATGACTAGTAGACTCGTCTAACGTTGCTCCATGGGAGATCCTGACTCATAGAGCTGTTGGATGTAGTTAGATATCCTTGATGTACCTAGTGATTTACGACCTGTGATGATACGGAGGTAGGGGTATTAGTTGAGTAATACCTAGGAGTTCTGATCATAACTAGGTATAATTTCATATGATGATCTTTGAGGGGTAGAGCGTCGACTGACAGATATTTTGATCAGCTGTTTGGTTATAGTATTCCTTTATCTTTGTGTTCATTGCTCGATACTGGAGGTTGCTGAACCTCAGGGTGGAGCAATCACAGTATGATGGGGTACAAGACAATGGTTAGACGACTCAGCTAACATTGTCTCTATCAGGTTGCTTAAGACCTTGATCACGTGATCATTTTACTAGATCTTGTAGTCTATATCTCAGATTAGAGGGTTCTGTTATCGATATTTGTCGAGGGACATTTATAGGAGAGGGGGGTGGAGATATTTCTTTGATAGGTAGACTCTTAGTCAGTAGGAGATTGTGTGACCCTTTGACCTTGGATAGACATTCTTTTACTGTGGATATTGGATTATCAGAGAGGATTGAGATGGTGAGATTTGGCAGACTTTATGGATACATTTAGTTTGTTGGCAGTAGGTGTTGAGGGTTGGATGCTTTCGTTTTTCTCTATCATTGTTTAGGAGACTATCTGGTATGATTGATTGATGTTGAGGATGATGTTGATTGATGGTTATTGGGGTCAGGTGTGGTGATATGTTATCTTTCGATGATCTATTAGTGGATATTTGATTCGATGATCTATTGTCTAGTATTTGATGCTGATAGAGACATGAGGAGTAGCACTTGTGTGATATTTATGGATTTGGTGATTTATAGTTGGTGATTAGATCACAGAATTATTGGGGATCTTATGGTTGAGAAAGTCTGTGGTATTGATAGTATGAGTCCTTGGTGTTATCATTTAGGCATACCGTGCCCTAGATGTTTTCATGGACTCAATGTACTTGGTATTTCTAGGATATTTGGATCAGTTTTCATTGTCTTCATTGGCGATGTTGTGATCTATTCCCGATCCGCGGTGGATCACGTACACTAGCTTCGCATAGTTCTAGAGATGTTTCGACGGGAACATCTATATGTGCAGTTAGTAGTATGTATTGTGATTGTCTTCTACGAGATTTCTAGGACACGTTGTGTTTAGTTGAGGATATCGGTGGATCCATGGGAGTTAGAGGTTGTTACCAGTTGGGAGTAGTTGTAGTCTATATTGGAGACTCGCAGCTTCCTTGGTCTAGCTGGATATTACTGGAGATTTGATTGAGGGTTTTCTCCAGCATTTACGCAATTGACCGGAGTGTCTAGGAAGAGTATGGAATTTTCCTGGATAGAGGTTTGTGAGATCAGTTTAGATAACTGCACCGTCTTAGTTATGCTTTCTAGTGTAGACGGATTTGCACTCTACACATATGTATCGTATCTGGGAGTTGGTGTAGTTCCGATATAGTATGAGCGGAGCAGTCTCATGCCAGTATATCGAATTATCGTGTGATGGGAATGAGATTCATAGGTCTCTATGGGAGATTGTGTGTGTTTTCGAGTCACTTCTTATCCGGGAGGAGTTACTGCAGGAAACACCTTGATCTGGATTTGTGATACATCTGGGTGGCACCCGATGTATAGAGATTGGAGCATTCTGATTGGCGGAATGACAGGAAGAAAGACATCGCGGATTTTGTAGCTTGATGTCTATTATGTCAGTAAGTGGAGGCGGAACATCAGAGATTAGTAGGATTGCCTCCGCTGATTTGGATACTGGAGTGGAGTGGGAGTATGTTATGATGGATCTTGTTGTGGGATTACCCAAGACTCGGAGGGGATATGATGGTTTGGGTAATCATGGTTGGGTGATGACTTGCTTCCTAGCTATTGATTTGTAGGATAGATTCTTTTGGATGGAGTTGTAGGATTATACTCTAGAGGGATTACCGGACTGGATGATGTATCTCTGAGTATGGTTGTGGATGGAGATCAGTGATTTCATATCATGGTTTTGATTATGGTTACAGCAGACTTTGGATTAGGAGTTTCACTTTAGTATAGATTTTCATCTCAGACTGATGGATAGTTTGAGCGATTTATATTGGTGTTGGGGGATCTATTGATAGTGGATTTTGGATTTTAAAGGTAGTTGATTTATCCACAGTTGGTTAGGTAACAGTGTGGGGGTAACAGAAGTAGAGTGAGCTCATAACCTAGAGTTATCCTTCACGGTTGGAGATTTGTTTGTTATACTTGGAAAGGGTGGTATATGAGTTTGTTGTTCGGATGTTACCCTTGGATGAGGATCCCTGAATTGACCAGTAAATTTGGGGACCAAATTTTTATTAGTGGGGGAGAATGTAAGATACCGTAAAAATTAAATAATAAAAGTTATTGGACGAAAAATCTTATTGGATTTTTCTGGAATTTTTAGAAATTTTTCGGGATTTAAACGGGCTCCGTATGATCCGTTTTGAGAGTAGGGATTCCGGGTACAGAGGAGGGCTGTTTGGGATATCCATTTAAATGGGAGTTGATTAAGGATTAAACTTAGGGTTTAAATAAATTAAACCTAAGTTTTATTTTATTTTATTTCCCTTTTCCTTTTATTTTCCCCGATCCCTTTTTCTTCCCCGCCGAGACCTTCTTTCCCCGATCTCCTCTCCCGGCTCTCTCGCGCGACCTCTTCTTCCCCGACGCCGACGACCTCCTCGTGCTATCGCCCCCTCCTTCCTCTCCCTCTCGAGGTGTGGATCCCTTCTCCTCTATTGAGCCTTTTAGCGAGTTTTCCGGTTGTTCTCTGCTCCTAGCGTCTCTACCGCGGCCAGTTTAATCGCGCCGGCGTCGTGTAGCCACCGAGCCTCCCTTCTCCTCCACCGATTGATCGAGTCCATCCAGCCACTCAATCTTCCCTCTCCGAGTCATGGACGCCGAGTGCTCGTTGGGAATGGGCATCCAAGACCCCTATTCTATCGTGCCCTAGATCGCCTTTGCACAGATACTCTCAGTCAAGAAGGGGGAAACCAACCTCTAGCTGGGATCTTGCTTTACCTCACGCACGAGCTGGGCCTCTGATCGCCGGAATACCTAGTTCCAGCCATTCCCTAGCTTGACGAGGAGGTTCCGGTCACCAGAAGCTGTGGCGATCTCTATGGCGAGGAGGGTTGTTGTTCGAGTTCACCACTGGATAGATCACCAATGTCGGCAGAGGACAGTAGCTCTTGTTCTTCACAGTGCATTTGGAGGGGAAGTTGCTACGAATCTGGATTTGGGCTCCAACAGTGATTTTCTTCAGCAACAAATCATGTTCTGGGGCATCTGGATTGAGGTAGGGTTCTGTTGAGGTGAGATTAGTGCTGTGAATTAGGGTTTCAGCAAATCCTTTGATATATGATTGGAGTTTTGAATTGTTTCTTGGAAGGATAGGTGTGCGCGCGCTCTTGGGGCTTATGGACAGGGAGTCATATGGTTGAGTGCTGTTGAATTCCTACTAAACCTCAGGGTAAGAGGTATGAATGGATTTGAGTTTAGTTTCATAAGAGTTGATCTTGTATTTATTATGGGTTATTGTAGGTTAGTATCATTTGATGTTATGGGTGATTGGATTTGATTAGCATATATTGATTGTAGAAGATAATCATGATTAAATTGATTAACTCATGAGTAGGATTGAAGTGATGTGGATTTAGTTAAACCTAATTGGATTAAGAAATTAGGTTAATTAGTTCGATTAGAGTTTTCCCATAATTAGATTGGGGAATTTATTTAGCTATTTGCTACCTATGTAATTAGCTAAATATATTATGTGATCGCAGGATTTTGATTCGAGGCAAGTGTTTCGATGTGAGATTGGTCTATCTGACACGATCGACAAATGAAGGCGGGTATTTCTTCCTTGGCCTCTTTATAGTTTCTTTGAAACTTAGTGCATGGTTATTATTGGATGAATTAGGTTACTTTACCCTATATCGTGTTCAGTTGTTATTTTTCCTGCTTGTTTCTTTTGCTTGAGCTTAGAGATGATCTATTTAATTCATATACAGTCTCCACTCTTGATATCTACTCTGTTGTGATTACACGTGTAGAGTATGACTTGTAGGGATTGTCGGGTTGTTGGTATTCCCATGCTGATTGGGTATATGATGTGGACTGTACATAGGTGGGTATGTGTAGAGGAGTCATCTGGTTGACCGTGCATTTACATGTGGTGTGTATATCCGTATTTGTTATGTACTTTTGGAGGAGTGTGTTGATTGCACGTCTGCGGTTTATACACGAGTCCGATGTGTTTTTATTGGAGGATACATGTTGATTGTATATGTGGGGTTGTCCATGTATGTCTGATATGTTCATTGGGGATTATTGGTTGGTTATACATGTGTAGTTGTATACATATGTTTGGTGGGATATGTGGAGGTATCATGACGATTATACTCATGTTGGAGGTATTTATGAGGTTTGGGGTTGTTGCATGGATGATGATTATATATATATATCATGTTCATCATTCATTACATCTGATGACCATTGTCTCCCTTGTGGTGAGAGAGTCATCAATTGGTTTGGTTTAGCACCGCCCACTCGGCCACTCATGGGTAGTGGTAGTTGGAGCAGTTGCTGCTAGTCCTGTCGTGCCACCCGGTCACGAGGTTTAGTGAGATCCGGTGTTGTGAGCAGTCAGGGACCCTGATGCTATGTAGTTAGATAGCTACTAGCGGACTGTCCGCCTCGACCACTATATAGTGGGCTGGAGGGTAGTACAGTCGTCACAGACCCAAGCCTCTCGGCCATACATGGGTCGTGGTGTCTGGAGAGGTGGCGGGGGTGACCATGGAGCATGCATGCATTTTTGCATTTGATGCGCGGTGCATCTGCATTTGCATACATGCCTAGTAGATACTAGTTGCATGTGATTGTCGTTGTTGCACTTGATTGAGATATGGTTGTTGCATTTGGTTGCCATGCTGCATACATGTCATTTATTTTACATGTATATGCAGTCGTACTTATATTGCACAGGTGTCACGGGTATATCTGTTGCAGATCCGGTGAGTTTACTGATCATTGTACCATGGGTCGATTCCAGATTGGGTTTGTATCTGTCATTATGTTAGTTGTGCTTTGTACAGTTTATGTCAGGTTATTATGTCAGGTATGTTCAGATGCATTGATTATGATAGTATGACCATGTTCATATTCCCTACTGAGACTGTATACTTGTTATCTCCATGTTTATGTATAGTCCATGCACTATCTTTTCTATTACCCGCTGAGTTACCTATACTCACCACCGCATGTATACATTTATGTTTTCAGGTAGCCTGTAGATGGTTGGTGTCGCTCGGAGTATCCTGTCTGCCGGGTCCTACGTCACATCCGAAGGTCATTTTTGGATTTTGTATATATTTTATTTGTATTTGTTGTATTTGGTGGGTTGTTGTATTTGTGTTGTGTGGTTGTTGTATAAAGCCTAGCCGGCTAGCAGTGTGTTGATTGTGTTGTATTGGGCTTTCCGTTTTCGTTTTTCCGCTGTATTGGTTTTTGGTACAGCCGTGCGGGCTGTTTTATATATAACTGCGTGGTTGTGATTGTTTCATTTCAGCCGTGTGGGCTGTTATTATAACTGCGTGGTTGTGTATATAAATATTCCAGCCGCATGTGGCTGATGTATATTTTGTTTGTAGTGATGCTTCATATTGTCACCGGTACAGGGGAGACTCTGCCGGATTTTTGTCTGGCAGGGACTCCTTTGGGGCGTGACATAAGGTATGGTCCCACATATCTGGGACTAAGCTTGCCCTTCTTCCCAAAACGCATTACTCCCTTCATGGGAGCTACTCTGAGGAACACTGAATCCCCAACTGAATACTCTAAGGGTCTGCACCGTGTATCAGCATAGTTTTTCTGGCGGCTCTGAGCTGTCTCTATCCTCTGGCGGATCTGCTGTATAGCTGCTGTGGTATCTGCGACTAGATCTGTCTGAAGCTCTAGTTCCTTCTGTTCACCACTCTCATACCAGCAGATTGGAGATCTACACCTCCGCCCATAGAGAGCCTCATAAGGTGCCATGCCGATAGTGGCCTGATAGCTATTGTTGTATGCAAATTCTGCTAAGCTCAGATATTTGCACCAACTTCCCTTGAAATCTAGGGCACACGCTCGGAGCATATCTTCGAGTACCTGGTTTACTCGCTCTGTCTGACCATCTGTCTGCGGATAGAATGCTGTGCTGAACTTTAACTTCGTGCCCAATGCTGACTGTACACACTCCCAGAAGTGTGATGTAAATCTGCTGTCTCTGTCTGAAATAATGGTACGTGGGACTCCATGAAGTCTGACGATCTCCTAGAGATACAACTGAGCTAGCTTCTCCATGGAGTAGGATATCTTGATAGCTAAAAAGTGGACTGATTTAGTCAACCTTTCGACTATTACCCAGATGGCGTCAAAACCATTCGTGGTTCTGGGTAGTCCCACTATGAAATCCATGGAGATATCCTCCCACTTCCATTCTGGAATCTGTATAGGCTGGTCGCTGATGTTCCGCCTTGACCCTCCGACAGGTGAGGCAGATGCTAACATATCTGGCGATGTCTCGCTTCATCCCGGACCACCAAAAACGGTTCTTCAGGTCTTGATACATTTTGGTGGAACCTGGATGCATCGCATAGGGAGTCCTGTGAGCCTCATCTAAAATCTGTCTCCGTAGCTCCTCCTGATCTGGAACACAGAGTCTGTCACCAAAATACAACACCCCGCTATCGGACACTCTGAATTCTCTACTCTCTGATTCTGCTAGCCCTTGCTTGATTTTCTGAATTTCAGGGTCCTGTTCCTGAGCTGACTGAATATCACCAAGCAAGGTAGACTCCAAGGTCATAGGAGAGATCTGTCCCACGATGAACTCGAGACCGAAATCTACGATCTCCTTCTGTAGGGGCGGTGACATGGCTGTAAGAGATAATAAGGTAGCACTAGACTTTCTGCTAAGGGCGTCTGCTACCTTATTGGCTTTCCTTGGATGGTAGAGGATATCAATATCATAGTCTTTGACCAGCTCTAGCCATCTGTGCTGTCGCATATTCAGATCCT
Organism: Zingiber officinale; assembly: GCF_018446385.1. Lineage (NCBI taxonomy): Eukaryota > Viridiplantae > Streptophyta > Magnoliopsida > Zingiberales > Zingiberaceae > Zingiber > Zingiber officinale. The sequence goes on along the minus strand of NC_055998.1, from coordinate 57,064,251 downwards.
TCTGAGTGAAGAAGTACTTCAGACTCTGATGATCTGTATACACTCTGCACTGAGCTCCATATAAGTAATGTCTCCAAATTTTGAGAGCGAACACTACTGCTGCAAGCTCAAGGTCATGAGTAGGGTAATTCTTCTCATAATCCTTGAGTTGTCTGGAGGCATAGGCGATCACCTTGCCATTTTGCATCAGTACTGCTCCTAGTCCCAACTTAGAGGCATCACTATAGATGTCAAAGCTGCTGGTGTCGCCTGGTAGAGCCAAAATGGGAGCACTGGTCAACCTCCTTTTTAGCTCGCTGAAGCTGTCTGAAATTTCTTGTTCTTTCTGGTAAGAGCTGTCAGTGGGGAGGCTATCCTGGAGAAGTCCTCTACGAATTTCCTGTAGTAGCCTGCTAATCCCAGAAAGCTTCTGATTTCACTGGCGTTCCTGGGTCTCTTCCAGTTACTTACTGCTTCTATCTTGCTGGGATCTACCATAATATCATCCTTTGAGATGATGTGACCAAGGAAGGACACCTGATCTAGCCAAAATTCACATTTCGTGAACTTGGCGTATAGCTGGTTCTGCTGAAGGGTCTGCAATACTAGTTCCAGGTGCTCTGAGTGTTCTTCCTGAGTTCCTGAGTAGATAAGAATGTCATCGATAAAGACAATAACAAACTTATCTAAATACTCCCTGAATACTCTGTTCATGAGATCCATGAAGGTAGCCGGAGTATTTGTCACGCCAAAAGGCATGACTACGAACTCGTAATGTCCGTATCTGGTCCTGAATGCTGTCTTCGGTATATCATCCTCCTTGACCCTGACTTGGTGATATCCTGATCTGAGGTCAATATTAGAGAACACTGCTGCTCCCTTTAACTGGTCGAACAGGTCATCTATTCTGGGAAGAGGATACCTGTTCTTGATCGTGACCTGATTCAGTGCTCGGTAGTCTATGCATAGCCGCATGCTTCCATCCTTCTTCTTCACGAACAGTATGGGCGCTCCCCATGGTGAGTGACTAGGGCGTATGAAACCCTTGTCATGCAGCTCCTGTAGTTGCTCATGAAGTTCCTTCAGTTCTGCTGGAGCCATGCGGTAAGGCGCCTTGGAAATAGGATTGGTACCGGGGAAAAGCTCTATCTCAAATTCAATCTCCCTGGCTGGTGCTAGGCCTGGTAACTCTTTAGGGAAGACTGCTGGGTAGTCACATACAACTCGGACCTCTGCTAGCTGTTGGCCCTTGTCCTGGCTGGTATTGACTACATGTGCTAGGTACCCCGTACATCCCGAATCCATCAACTTCTGTGCCTTCATTGCTGAGAGAAATTTTCTGGCTTTTCTCTTTGGTTCTCCGAGGTATTCGAACTGTATTTCTGCTTCGGGTTGGAACACGACTTTCTATTTACGGCACTCTATGGAAGCACCGTATCTAATCAGGAAATCCATTCCAAGGATGACGTCGTAGTCAGTCATTTCTAGCAGGATCAGATCACAAGAGCTCCTGCTATAATAAGCACCGCTCGTGGGCCATAACTTCTCCGAAGGTAGTGTCGTCGACCTGAGTACCTCGAGGGTATTTCTAATTTTTCGAAGAACACCACGGCTATATATGAATGGGTTGCCCAAGATCAAATAACAGTAGCACTATCGAAAAATGCTAATCGACCGTGACAACCGTCGAGGCATCTACGTCCTCTCTCGGTGAGTGAGTAGATCTCGCATTCTCCATAGTGGAGGGCTTCTAATCTGCCTGGCCGATATGTGGACCCTCTAGAGCGGCCTGCATACTGAATCTGCTGTGGCTGAGGAAGACCGGTCTTGTTCGGGCACTGCTTGGCCATGTGCCCTTCTTGTCCACATTCAAAGCATCCTCGTGTGCCCTTGCGACAAACCCCTGGGTGGAATTTCCCACAAGTAGCACATTTTGGATAACTGGGTCGCTTCCTTTTGGGTCACTTCCTGATCTGCGCTTGCTGTTGGAGTTTCCTTTCCAGTTAGAGCTGTGGCCTTGCTGTTTTTGAGCGTGAGAGTTTCCTTGGCCTTTGGACTCTGAGGAGACTTGCTTTTGCTGCTTTATGGTGTTCTGGTAATGCTCCGTGGTCAAGGCACTACTCACTAGCTCCTCTGTGGTTTGTGGCCTATGTATGCCACCAGCCACGTTCACTGCTATCTCTGGCCTCAACATCTTGAGCATCAACTGGATTCATTCCTTCTCTGTGCTGACTAGCTCTGGGCACAGACGAGCCAACCTGTTGAATTTCTTCACGGCTTCCTCAACTGAAAGGTTGCCCTGACGAAACTCAGTGAACTCGTCGTAGTGGCGATTTGTAACCCGTATGTGGAAGAACTCCTCGAAGAACTCCTTCTCGAAGTCAGCCCATGACATCTGGTTCACTGGGCGCTTCGTTCTGACTCTCTCCCACCACATACGTGCGTCTCCTGTCAGGCAGAAGGAGGCACACTTCACCTTCTCGTGTTCTGGCCAATCCAGAAGCTCCATCGTGCTCTCCAGTGTTTTGAACCAGGCTTGTGCATCCCATGGTTCACTAGTGCCTGAGAAGTTCTCTGGTTTGACCCGCTGCCACTGGATTAGATAGGCTTCCTTTCTTGGCTCAGCTGCTGGGGCTGCTGGTGCTGGTGCTGGTGCTGTAGGCTGAGCTGGTGGTAAGGTGGCTATTTCCTGTTGCTGTTCAGCTAGCTGCTGCTGTAACTGAGCCACTAATGCTTTAAGGTCTGGAGGAGGCACTGAACTGCCTGCCTCTTGCTGGGGCTCAGTAGCTAGTGCCCTTCTAGCTGGGCGTCCTCGTACCATTCTAAAGACATAGAGAACATAACACATCTAAAGTAATTACAGTTATAAAACTACTGATATCATGTTAAAAGACTAGCACAGACTAACTGGCAATAGACATATAAACATGAACTGTAACTAGAAAGCCAGAACAATAAAGAGAGTAGAGGTATCCTTACTTAGAAGCTGCAGGTACAATGTTGATGTGTGTGTAGAAAGTATGGAACACTGCTCTGATACCACTCTGTAACGACCCGCCTTCTGGGTACTAGGCTGTAAGGCGAATCGCTACAGTTATGCTAACTATATTGTGCGGAAAGCTGGGCTAATTAAAATTTTGCTAACTATTATCTTTGAAAAACTAATCTGAATGTTCTAGGTGTACCTAGGAGTTGTACACATGCTAGGGGAGGGAAACTGGACATCCCAACTGAGCTAGGGACTATAAACTAAACTTCCCAACTACCTACCGAACCTGCCGATCGATCCATAGATCGATCGGAGCTGCGGTCGTTCTGTTCCCAACTGGATCGGTCGGCAGACCGATCCAGGTATATCTAGATCGGTCTCGGCTGACCGATCCAGGAGGATACAGTAGCCTACTGTATCTGTCTGGATCGGTCGGCTGACCGATCCAGTGACTCTGCCCAGGCCCTGATCGGTCTGGAGACCGATCAGAGTTCTGATTTCAGCCCTGAACTCTGATTTCAGCACTTGTTCGTGCTAAAATCTCACATATGAGTTATACACTACATGAGGAACATTCTAATGACATAAAAACTAGTATTCTAACATAATTACTAACAACTTAAACCAATCTTCCATGAGTTAAACATTCTAGCGTTTAAAAGTGCATAAAACACGAAAACTAAAACTAATGAACTGTAAAATGCTATAGCAGGTGCAAATCCCTAGAGGATCTTTTATTCCAGTTCCTGCCACACACATCTTGATCTGCATTGACCTCCAACCTCCACTGCTAGTCCATTTTCCTTTTACCTGTGTCTGCAGTATAAGGAAAATAGTATCTATAAGCTAAAAGCTTAGTAAGAAACCATCTACTCACAAAAACAATGCATACGATGCAACTCATGATTTGAAAACATGCTATTTGAAACATATGAACACTGAATATACTAAGCATGGCATGATATACATCATACAACATGGCAATCATAACTGAACATAGAATTATCATGCATATTCACAGGGAAAAACTAAGCTGGGCATGATACTGAAACTGAAGCTGAAACTAAGCTAAAACTGATCTTAAACTATAATCACCTAATTAGATTATGAATTTGAAAGCTATTATCATAATAAGTGAAAATACTAATCATGCTGCTGTTTGGGGCCGGCAACTGTACTTGCTATGCGCGTATCCCTAACTAGACCTAGGGTTGCAAGTCCCGAATTTAGTAGAGCTACTAGGTTATCTGAACCTAGAACTAGGTTATCTAAACCTAGGGACCGACTATGGGAGCCCAGCCCAATGGATATCTAATCCAGTACAGTGCCACTGAAAATAAAATACTGAATATAGCTACTAATTGCTTATTTTACTGTTTCTAGGTTATCTGAACCTAGAGCTAGGTTATCTAAACCTAGAGGCGACTGTGGGAGCCCACCCATTGGATATCTGATCCATATAAGCTGTAATAAACTGAGAATACTGAATAGATACTTCTAATGTATCTAACTGAGCTGTTAAAGATGCATATGGTGCATTTTTACTAAACTAGCTATTTTATCGAACACTTAGTGTGCCCTAACTCTCCTCTCTATTAGGGAGACCGCCTCTAGGCACCCGACAACATCAACCTCCTATCTGAAGAGGGAAGACATGCCCGGCCCATCTAGAGGTGCTCAACTAAATCCCTAATCTGTGAAGAGAGTTAAATACACCCTAGATATCGATAAAAAAAACTGCATACATCCTAACTAAAGCATAAAAACTCAATCGAAAGCTATTATACTGCAGGTGAGGGGTTTCTTACCTCCTATTCATAATTTCTTACGATTCTATTCGCTAAAACTCCGGTGGAGATGATCTTCTCGACGATCCGCTCACGTCTTCGCGTTCCTCTCACGGAGAAGAACCTTTTTCGTGTTGGAGTCGTCGCCGGAAGATGTTCCCTTGGCCCTTGGGGGCTTGGTGTGCCGTGAGAAGGAGGAGAGGGAGAGGCGGCGGTGAGGGTTTGAGAGGAGAAGGTGGCGTGAGGTTTTTGGTGAGGAGAGGGCTGCCGAACCAAATTAAACCAAACCCACTTATGTTTTCCTATTTATACTAAATAATTAATTCGGCCAAACCAATTATAAATATAATTGATTCCCTTTCCTTTCAGCACGGCCCTGCTGGGTCTCGGGTTCGATTCCCGCCTAAGCTATTTTGCGGTTCTAATTATTTTTGCTACTTCCGATACTCGGAAAATTCCGGAAAAATATCTAAAAATTCCAGAAAAATCATAGAATAATTCTAAAATAGTTTTGAGAATTTTCGGGCGTTACAGACCGTGTAACGCCCGCCCTTCAGGTATGACGGGGTTACGGGAACATACATGCATATTAATCTATTTCTAAAGCAGCGGAAGTATTTATTTATATATTCTTTTATATTTTTAATTTACTTTTCTTTTAAACACCAGTAACTAATTATCTAAACATTTATAATCATATGAGCATGTTAAGCATAATTTTAAATTTAAAAAGTCATGATATCAATTTCCAACATAGGCATGAATAGGTATTAAGTAATCATGCAAAACATTAACATAAGCAGGTCTTTTTCCTTAGCCGAGCCACCACCACACACATCTCTTGCCCCTCCTGCTGCTCCCTTAGTTTATCCATCCTTTACCTTTATCTGTGGTACAAGGAAAGTAAACTATAAGCACACAGGCTTAGTAAGATCCTTTCCTACTCACAAAAATCATGTATCATAGTATAATCACATAAGCATATAGCATGGAGACATAATCATCTAAAACATCATATCATGTAAAAGAGCATCATAACATATCATATCATATCATTCTATATAAAAGCATCATGTCATATCATATCATATCATAAAAGAGCATCATGTCATATCATATCATATCATAACCTATCATATCATAAAAGTATATATGCAAGATGTCTTTCAAAAACATGCGTCATGTCATGTGCAAGGTGTCTTTTATAGAAATATCATATAATACTTAAATATAATCTCAATATGAGGGCCCGGCTATGTACCACATAACATAAATGCGCGCAATCCCTAGGGCGGGGTAGCTAGTCCCGAACCTACTAGGGAACTAGGTCCGTACTACGCCCGTCGACCTAGGGGCGAACTAAGGAGCCCATCCCTTGGACACTAAGGTCCGGTACAAGCCATATAAAAAGTAAAGTAGCATGTCATATTTACTTATCATATCATGAAGAGTGCTCTTAGTCCCAACTAATAGGGAAGCAACTCTTAGGCCTTTACTTGTCATATCATAAAGAGTGCTCTTAGTCCCAACTAATAGGGAAGTATCTCTTAGGCCTTTACTTGTCATATCATAAAGCATGCATACTTGAGCATATAGCCCATCATAAGAGTCATTATCATGCATGATTCATAAGCATACATAAATGAACATATGACATATCATAGGGAAACATAATCATGCATGGAAAACATTAACTAGCATCTCCTAATTCATATCATAGCATGTGAGACACATAGTAAATCATAATTGGGTCTCTAACCCTAATTCCATGGAGTGGCTGAAATATGCAAGGTATTGTCCTAGGTTACAAGTAACATAAAAGCATTTGAACCCTAAACCAACTTCAAACACTTATCATAAAGAACATCATGAGCATGTTTAGTTTAGGTTCTAAGCTTCCTAGGTCCTTTAATCTTGTTATGGCCGAAACTTGCCAAGCATGAGTCTAGGTTACAAGTAACATGAAAGCATATGAACCCTACACCAACTTCATAACACTTATCATAAAGAACATCATGAACATGTTTAGTTTAGGTTCCAAGCTTGCTAGGTCTTTTAACCTTGTTATGGCCGAAACTTGCCAAACATGAATCTAGGTTACAAACAGCATAAAAACATGTGAACCCTAAATCAATTTCATATCATATATCATAAGGGACATTATGAGCATGTTTAGTTTAGGTTCTATGCTTCCTAGGTATTTTAATCATGTTATGGCCGAATGTTTAAGGAGCATGAAACTAAGTCTAAGCAACATACAAGCATAAGAATATCAAGCTAACTTCATATCATATCATAAGGAAAACCATGAGCATGTTAGATTTGATTTTTAAGCTTTCTTAGACCCTTAATCTCATCATGGCCGAAACCCTAAAGTGGGATGCATCTAGGTTCCAAGCAACATGCAAGCATGAAAACACTAAGAAATCTTCATACCATATCATAAGGAAAGTCATGAGCATGATAGATTAAATTTTACACTCTCCTAGGCCTTCATTTCTATCATGGCCGAAATCTTAAAACCCTAAAGTGGCATGGATTTAGGTTCCAATCAACATACAAGTATGAAAACACTAAGAAATCTTCATACCATATCATAAAGAAAGTCATGAGCATGATAGATTAAATTTTAAACTCTCCTAGGCCTTCATTTTTATCATGGCCGAAACCTACTAGGCTTAGATCTAGGTTACAAGCAACATAAAAAAAAACATTAGAATTCTAAACATAACTCATATCCTAAGTTACATATCATAAGGGACATCGTGAGCATGTTTAGTTTAGGTCTTAAGCTTCCTTAAGTTTTTTTTTTTATACTTTGGTGGCCGAAAGTTTCAAGAAGCAACCCTAGATTTTTAAGCAATCTAAACTCATGGAAAAACACTTGAACTACTTGTACCACAAGTGAGGGGATACTTACTTCCTCTTGCTTGGTTTTTCTTAAAAGAAGGTACCCTTGTGAAGAGGAAGAAGGAAGCTTCTCCTTCTAGTTTTCCCTTTTGCTTCTCTTGCTTGTAAGGAGTAGATCTTGAGGACTCCTTCTTGTGAATTAGTTTTCTTAGGGAGAAAACTTTAGCTTGGATTTGGAAATGGGAGAGGGGAGAGTTTTAGGTCTCGGTGGAGGAGGAAAAAGGAGGAAGAAGAAGGAGGAAGAAGTAGCCAACCTTTCTTTCCCTTCTCTTCTCTCATTCCTATTTATCCTCAATGAGGAAAAATGTCCCAATTCATCCCCTTGATTCCTCTATTCCCTCACCCTCATTCATTCTCACGAAAATAGAAAGAAGAAGGAAGAAAAAGGCAACTTGTCTTTTGTCTCTTGCTTATTTCTTCTCTTAACCAAGAGAAAGAGGAGGAAAGCTACTTGACATTTTCTTGCTTCCTTACTTAATCATACTCTTGCTTTTAACTACAATTCCCATTCTTTGCTAATCATATATCATTCATGACTCTATTGGTTATCATATACCAATTTAGCTTTATCTATTATGAGGGGTTCAAGGTTCAAGCCTTAACTCTTCTCTCTTTTTATTTCTTTTTGGTTCTATTTCCCTTTTCTTTTTATTCTAAAAGAGGATACCCATATGTGTAGCTAAAAATATTTCACGGGTGTTATAGGTCGGGGCACCTGGAAGGGTTCCGGGCGCCCTAGGGGGGATAAATTTTTATCCCCCAATGTTTAGATCATGTCAAAGGTGATCCAGTCAAATATTGACTTTCGGGCGCTGGGAATGGTTCCGGGCACCTGGACCCCTAAGTCAACTCTAGTTGACTTTTGCTCCGGGCCCTCTGCTCCGGTTTAGCTTGCCTTGGTCCGGGTCCTTCTACTCCAGCTCCGCTCGCTTGGGTGATCTCGACCATCCAGAAAAGGGCTCACCCGAACCTAAGTTCTGGTCTTCTCGAGCAGGCTTCCGCTCCGGCTTCTCATCCCTCGGAATCGCTGCGTGCTTCCTTCTCGTCCGCCAGTGTACTCATCCGCAGTCTTCGTCCCTCGGTTGCACCCCGTGCCGACCTTCTCGCTAGCTGCGTCTCTTGCTCCCCAAACAATCTTCCGCTCCAGCTTTCGTCCCTCAGAACCACCGCACGCTTCCTTTTCGTCCGTTGGTGTAATCTTCCGTAGTGCCTCGTACCTTGGACACACCGTGTGTTGTCCTTCTCTCTAGCTGCATCTTCCGCTCGACTACCTGTGCTCCTAAGCTCCTGCACACTTAGACACAAGGTTAGAAATACACAGGACCTAACCTAACTTGTTGATCACACCAAAACTACCTTGGGGTTCCAACAATCTCCCCCTTTTTGGTGTGAGCAACCCAAGTTAAGCTAGGGTAAAAATAGACATAAAATAAACTTAACTAAATTTGTAATTAAGTGCAAAAAATAAAACAAGTTAAAATTTTGGTCTACTTCCCCCTAGACTTATACGTTTCCTTCTCCCCCTTTGATCACATAAAAAATAGGGTTAAAAAAAATCTAAGGGTAAAGAAAATTTTATAAGTAAAATTTTAAGAAAATTTTCTAAGTGAAATTTTAAAAAAAATCTAACTTAAACAGCTTTGCAAACACATTTTTGAAAAATTTTCTAAAAAATTGAAGCAAAAATTTTCAATTTCAGAACAACTTTTAACTTAGGCAAAAATATCTTCTGAAAATTTTTCTAAGTGAAAAAGAGAATTTTTCTAAGAGAATTTTATTATTATTATTATTATTTTTAAGTATAAAACTATTTTGATAAAAATATTTGAAAAACTTTAAAAGCATTAATTAATTCTAATTTTAATGCTTTGACAGAAAGTTAATTAAACATTCATTTCAATATTTTGGCTTCTAGGTCGTGGCGAGACACTAGGCCTTCTTGGTTATTGGAGCAACAACTACTTCCTTAGACAAAGCCTCATAAAGAATTTCAATGTTTAATTTTCTTGCTGAAAAGCTCTAAGTCTAATCAATAGTTTAATTTAAACAGAACTTAGGAACCCAATATAGGTTCCAACTTAATGGATTGATTAAAAATTTCTTAGGGACATATTTTCTAGAGATATTCCTAATTTGTCCCTGGTGATACCTATAATACCAATTCAAAATTTTAAAATTTCTAAAATTAGATGAGCATGCATGGTTTTTCAAATTATCTATTTGAATTTTCAGATCTTTATTTTCTGATTTCAATTTCTCATTTTCTAATTTTGATTTGTCTAATTCTTCTAAGGGACAGGACTTAGCTAGGATTACTTTTAAATTTTTATTTTCATTTTCTAATTTGTAGCAATCTTTTGTTAAAAGTTTAATGAACTTAAACATTTTGTCGGGAGGAAGAGATTGTACCTGACTTACCTTATCGATCTCGTTGTCCGTTTCTCCCCCTGAACTGCTGCTTTCTTCCGACGTGGCTCCCCCTTCATCGATACTTTCTGTAACGCCCCGGCCCGGGCGGGCCCCCCCCCCCCGGACCGAACCAGGAACGACGCCAGAATTACCTATCGGTTTGATGACTAGCTCCACAGACCACCAGAGGTCCTTTCAGCGTGCTTTGTCCTCACTCGCACGCACCTTGGAAAACTTCCCAGGAGGTCACCCATCCTCAGATTTCTCTAAGCCAAGCACGCTTAACTTTGGAGTTCTTAAGTTTGGGCTTCCGAAAAGGAAGGTGCACCTTGGTGATATGGATAGTACCATCTAACCTTTAAGCCATACTTAACCAGAATCTTTAGAACCGGGGTATTACAATCACCCCCACTTAAAGACACAACGTCCTCATTGTGTAACCACGAATCACACCACAGACAAATCCCAGAATCTCCCTTGCTAGGTAGTGCCCTGGGTGCTCCTGCCACAGGCGCACTCACGGTCGCAAGGTTGCTCTGATACCATCTGTAACGCCCCGGCCCGGGCGGGCCCCACCCGAACCGAACCGGGAACGCTACCTGAATTGCCCATCGGGTTGACGACTAGCTCCACAGACCACCGGAGGTCCTTTCAGCGTGCTTTGTCCTCACTCGCACGCACCCTGGAAAACTTCCCAGGAGGTCACCCATCCTCAGATTTCTCCAAGCCAAGCACGCTTAACTTTGGAGTTCTTTGAGTTTGGGCTTCCGAAAAGGAAGGTGCACCTTGGTGATATGGATAGTACCATCTAACCTTTTAAGTCATATTTAACCAGAATCTCAGAACCGAGGTATTACAATCACCCCCACTTAAAGACACAACGTCCTCGTTGTGTAACCACAAATCACACAACAAACAAATCCCAGAATCTCCCTCGCTAGGTGATGCCCTGGGTGCTCCTACCACAGGCGCACTCACGGTCGCAAGGTTGCTCTGATACCACCTGTAACGCCCCGGCCCGGGCGGGCCCCCCCCCGGACCGAACCAGGAACGACGCCAGAATTACCTATCGGTTTGATGACTAGCTCCACAGACCACCAGAGGTCCTTTCAGCGTGCTTTGTCCTCACTCGCACGCACCCTGGAAAACTTCCCAGGAGGTCACCCATCCTCAGATTTCTCTAAGCCAAGCACGCTTAACTTTGGAGTTCTTAAGTTTGGGCTTCCGAAAAGGAAGGTGCACCTTGGTGATATGGATAGTACCATCTAACCTTTAAGCCATACTTAACCAGAATCTTTAGAACCGGGGTATTACACTTTCGATGCTCATTTCGGAAGAGCTTGACTCGCAGTTGTCGTCTTGATGACTTGCCATTAGAGCAAGTCCAGAGAATGCCCCGACTTCTGACTCCGACGACGTATCGTCCCACGTCGCCTTTAGGGCCTTTCACTTTTGGATGGGCTTCTTACCCTTCTCCTTGTCCTTATTCTTCAACTTGGGGCAGTTGTCCTTGACGTGCCCTTCTTCGTGGCAGTGGTAGCAGCGGATCATCCTTTTCTTTTTCTCTTGCGGATGGTTAGTAGATCTAGATTTACATAGTTTCTTGAATCTTCTTACCATCATTACCATTTCCTCGTCATCGAGAGAAGATTCAGACTTAGGTTCGTCTCTCGAAGCTTTGAGGGCAACGTTGTTCTTGGGCTCCTTCAAACCTGCACATCTTGATTCGTGCACTTCAAAAGTCGAGAAAAATTCTTCTAATGAAATTTTTTCTAAATCTTTTGACATGTAAAAGGCATCTTCTAGTGATGCCCATTTTGAATTTCTCAGAAATGAATTTAACGTGTACCTTAGTGAATCTCGGTTACTTACCTTTTCTTCGAGATTTGACAGTCCGGTGATGATCTCTTTGATTCTTGAGTGCAGATGCGTGATTTTCTCATCTTCCCCAAGTCGCAGGCTGGTGAGATGATTGCGAAGCAAATCTCGTCTGGCGAGCTTGGCTTCAGAAGTTCCTTCATGCAGCTCGAGGAATTTCTCCCAAAGTTCCTTCGCGGATTTGTTGTTGTCGATTCGATTGACTTCTTATGGCGGAAGAATGCTTAACAGATGGTATTCTGCTTTGCCATTCGCCACGTAGTCAGCCTGCTCCTTTTTTGTCCATTGATGTATTTCCTTGTCCTCTGGAGCTACAAATCCAAGTTTTATTGTTAAAACTAATTCAAAATCTGTTGTGAAAAATACCTACATCAGTTTTTTCCAGGTAGCGAAATCCCCTTCGTATTTTGGCAGGTGAATGCTTAGTCCGACCATCTCGTAGCTTCGTTCGGCGGCTAGTCCTCCTGAAGCGCCTCAGTTCTGATACTACTTGTAGGACCATTGCGGCCGGCTAGAAGGGGGGGGGGGGTTGAATAGCCCTGTGAAATAAAAAAATAAAAACACCCTTTTCAAACTCTTAAACTAACACTTGTAAATTAAAATAAGCAAAAAGTAAATCAGAAAAATGAGACACCGGATTTGACTTGGTTACAACCAAGGAGGTTGTTAATCCAAGGAATATCACACTAGTATCTCCTTCGGGTGAAGAAGCCTCTTACAATAGTGAAAGCGCAAAACAAGGAAGCTAATCTAAAACTGAAGCATGCAAGCGTTGGAAATGAATTGCTCTGAGTTGTTGTTGAAAGCTTTTGGACAAAGGCTATATTTATAGCCTTGGTCGGGGAGCCTAATGTGCGTAGATTGTGTACACTTATTAGCATGTCTTGATGCACATTCACATACTTTGAGCAAGCTTGATCTATGCATTTTCGTACTTTTAGCTTTCCATTTTAGCATAATTACTCTCTTTGTTTGGAGATCTGCTTTTGTATATGTTTTGTATGCAGGAGTCGAATCTGGTGAAAGATGCGTGTTTGAGGCCAAATCTGCAAGCAAAGCGATAGAGGAAGCCATGACACTTGAACCCTACACGGCCCTGCCATGGGTGGGTTGCCCAGGCCGTGTAAGGTGTTGGTTGCTACTCGGAAAATCTAATGGTTCTACTGTACAAAATTTTATACAAAGGTCTGAACCTTTTCATAGCTACCATGTGTTCTTTTAAATTAAACTCGGATCGCCTGCGGAACTTAACATGTTTGATCATAAGTTTAATTTATTTGTTCTTTTAGGTTTAGACTTGGATCTCCGGCGGAACTTAACACTTTCGATCCAAATCACCTAGGTTATTAATTCCATTAAATATTAATTTCCAAAATTGGTTTCCAGGACTGCATGGCGAGGCACATGGCCTTCTTGGATATGGGAACAACCACCACCGCCTAGACAAATCCTTTTAAGGAAAGCTAATATTTAATTTCCTTAAATAACTTTAGGTCAACCAAAAGGAACAATCAAATCACAAGGAAAAAAAAATAAAAGAACGCAACATCGAAAACTAATTCGAAATACTAGAATCGCATGCCTCTTGTATTTGGTATTTTTACATGGCGATAAAACTAACATGATGCGAAAAACTATATTAGTTATACCTTACTTTTGCAAGCAAAAACCTCTAGGTCTTCTACCATATTCCTCTTCTAATCCCAGACGTTGTGTGGGCAACGATCTTCCGAGACGAGAACCACCAAGGCACCTTCTTCTTCTTTGCAAGGTTCGGCCACCACATGACTCCAAGAAAGGATGAGGTTCGGCCACCACCACCAAGCTCCAAGGGATGCAAGAGCGAAGCCTCCTTTCTCTCCTTTTTCTCCATGCTAGATCCGGCCACCACAAGGACTCCAAGAGAGCAAGATGGCTCGGCCACAAGAAGGAGAAGAGAGAAGAGGAAGAGGCCGGCCACCAAGGAAGAGAGGGAGGAAAAGAATAATAGAGTCGTTCACCAATGAAGGCACCTCTACCCCTCTTTTATAATCCTTGGTCTTGGCAAATAAGGAAATTTTAATAAAAATTTCCTTAATTCTTTTGCTATGAAAAGGAAAATTTAATTAATTAAAAATCAATTTTCTTTTCTCAATTCATATGGCCGGCCACCACAAGCTATAAACAAGGAGAGTTTTAATTAATTAAAACTTCCTAATTTGTCTCCAGAAATTTATAAAAATTTCTCCAATAATTTTAATCCCTTCATGGTTAGTAAAAAGGAAATTTTATAAATTAAAATCTTTCTTTTAAACATGTGGATAAAAAGAAAGTTATCTCTAAAAATTAAAATCTCTTTTAATCTACAAATAAGGAAAGATATCAATTCTTTTCTTAATCTCTTGTAGAAACTTATAAAAGAGAATATTTAATTTTTAAACTCTCTTTTAAATCATGAACATGGTTAAAAAGGAAAGTTTTCTTAAAATTTAAAATCCACCTTTTAATCAACAAATAAGGAAAGATTCAAATTTTAAACTCTCTTTTAAACATGTAGATGATTTACAAATAAGGAAAGTTTTTACCAAAAATTAAAACCATCCTTTTAATCTACAAATAAGGAAAGAGATTAATCTCTTCTCTTAATCTTTTGTAGAAAGCTATAAAAGGAAAATTTTAATTTTTAAACTCTTTTTTAAAACCATGATATCCACATAAGAAATAATTTTAATAAAAATCCTTTTTAATATTCTAATGGTCGGCCACATAAGCTTGGGACCCAAGCTTTGGCCGGCCACCAACTTGGCTCATCCACTTGGTCTTGGCCGGCCCTAGCTTGGGTTCCAAGCTAGCTTGGCCGGCCCCATTGGATGGGTAAGAAGGTGGGTATGTGGTGGGTACAAATCTCTATATATAAGAGGCTACGATAGGGACCGAGAGGAGGAATTGATTTTGGTCTCCTAATAAAATTAAGCATCCCGTGCTCGCCCCGAACACACAACTTAATTTTATCAATAATAATTCATTCCACTAGAGAACTATTATTGAACTACTGCACCAATCCCAAATTACATTTTGGGCTCCTTCTTATTATGAGTGTGTTAGTCTCCCTGTGTTTAAGATGTCGAATGTCCACTAATTAAATGAGTTACTGACAACTCACTTAATTAATATCTTAGTCCAAGAGTAGTACCACTCAACCTTATCGTCATGTCGGACTAAGTCCACCTGCAGGGTTTAACATGACAATCCTTATGAGCTCCTGTTGGGGACATTCTCAACCTAGATTATTAGGACACAGTTTCCTTCTATAATCAACAACACACACTATAAGTGATATCATTTCCCAACTTATCGGACTTATTGATTTATCGAACTAAATCTCACCCATTGATAAATTAAAGAAATAAATATCAAATATATATGCTTGTTATTATATTATGATTAAGAGCACACACTTCCATAATAACTAAGGTCTTTGTTCCTTTATAAAGTCAGTATAAAAGAAACGACCTTTAATGGTCCTACTCAATACACTCTAAGTGTACTAGTGTAATTATATAGTTAAGATAAACTAATATCTAATTACACTACGACCTTCCAATGGTTTGTTCCTTTCCATCTTGGTCGTGAGCCACTTTTTATAATTTATAAGGTACTGATAACATGATCCTCTATGTGTGACACCACACACCATGTTATCTACAATATAAATTAATTGAACAACTATATTTATCATAAATGTAGACATTTGACCAATGTGATTCTTATTTCTAGATAAATGTTTATACCAAAAGCTAGGCTTTTAGTATACATCCTAACAATCTCCCACTTATACTAAAAGACTAAGCTGCCATATCTGCTGTCATACATCTGATTCTAACCCTTCAACATGCCCATCAAAAGCTCTTGCCTTAAGGGCCTTAGTGAAAAGATCTATAGGTCATCATCTGATGCAATCTAGGCAGCAACAACTTCTCCTCGTTTATACGATTTCTCATATTGGGTGGTACTTGCGCTCTATTGTGTTTACTTGCCTTATAGACTCATGGTTTCTTCGAGTTTGCTACTGCACCACTATTATTACAATAAATTGTAATAATCTTTAGACAAACCAGAAATCATATCTAAGTCTATCTTGAGGTTATTAAGTCATTCAGCTTTTATGACTACCTCAGAGGCTTGCCATATACTCAGCTTCTATGGTGGAGTCTAGAAAAACACCTATGCTTATCACCTTCCATAGTTATGACTTTACCTCCTAAAGTAAACACAAAACCCCGAGGTTGACTTACTATTGTCCCTATCTGATCTGAAGTTAAAATCCGTGCAACCCACAGGGACCAAATCAACTGCCTTGTAAGCTAGCATATAATTTCTAGTGCCTCTAAGGTACTTCAATATATTCTTTACTGCAGTCCAATGTCCTTGTCAAGGGTTACTTTGATATCTGCTATCAATGCCCTTGTCAAAACAGATTTCTGATCTCATGCATAGCATACATTAGGCTTCCGACAGCCGAAGCATAAAGAACTGCCTTCATTTCCTTTATCTCATTTGATGTCCTTTGAGACATCTCTTTAGATAAAGCTACTCCATGCCTAAAAGGTAAGAAACCTTTCTTGGAGTTTTGCATGCTTAAAATGAGCAAGGATTATTTCAATATATGAAGCTTAGGATAAGTAAAATATTCTTTTCTTGCAATCCCTTTGATCCCAAGAATATATACATTCTCCCAAGTCCTTCATATCGAATTGTTTGGACAACTATACCCTTACTTCTGACAACACTTTGATATTGTTTCCAACTACCAAAAATGTTATCTACGTATAGTACAAGAAATACCACCACGTTTCCATCACACCTTTTGTATACACAAGACTTATTCGGTTACTAAATAAATCCATAGGTCTGGATTACTTTGATAAACCGGATGTTCCAAGACCTTGAAGCTTTGCCTCAGTCCATAGATTGATTGAGCTTGCACACAAGATCCTCTTTGCCCTTTGCAATGAACCCTTCTGGTTACTTTATATGGATGCTTTCTTCAAGACTTCCATTTAAGGAATGCTGTCTTGACATCCACTTGCCAAATAGATAAAAGAATTCAGATAGACTTAAGCATGGATACCAGTGAAAAAGTTTCCTTTTTCATCAAGCCTTACTTTGAAAGTTTCTACCTTCCTGTCTATCTATCTTTTCCTATTGTAGACTTATTTTCACCGAATGGCTTTTACACCATCTGGTGGTTCTACAAGCTTCCAGATTTTATTAGAGTACATATATTCTAATTCTACATTCATTGCTCTTTGCCAAGATGCTGCATCTTTATCTTAGAGTGCTTCATCACATGTCTGGGATCAGGCTCATGTTCATTTGGGATCAAGTCCAAAAGACTCTCCCAAAACATGAATCTTTTAGGTTGTTTGACAACCCTCCCACTACGATTACACATGAAGTAGTTTGAATTGGTTCTTTATGGATTTAAAGATAGCTTAATTGAAGTAGACTCCTAAGATTTTCTAGGTAATTCAGCAAGTATTTAAGCCTATGATATAATTTTGATCAGGATAAAATTTTTAAAATAATTTTGAAATTTAAGTTTTTAAAAAATTTTGAAATTTAAGTTTTTGAAAATAATTTTGAAATTTAAGTTTTTAAAATAATTTTGAAATTTAAGTTTTTAAAATAATTTTGAAATTTAAGTTTTTAAAATAAAATAATTTTGAAATTTAGGTTTTTAAAATAATTTTGAAATTTAAGTTTTTAAAATAAAATAATTTTGAAATTTAGGTTTTTAAAATAAAATAATTTTGAAATTTAGGTTTTTAAAATAATTTTGAAATTTAAGTTTTTAAAATAATTTTGAAATTTAAGTTTTTAAAAAATTTTGAAATTTAAGTTTTTAAAATAATTTTGAAATTTAAGTTTTTAAAATAATTTTGAAATTTAAGTTTTTAAAATAATTTTGAAATTTAAGTTTTTAAAAAATTTGAAATTTAAGTTTTTAAAATAATTTTGAAATTTAAGTTTTTAAAAAATTTGAAATTTATGTTTTTAAAATAATTTTGAAATTTAAGTTTTTAAAATAATTTTGAAATTTAAGTTTTTAAAATAATTTTGAAATTTAAGTTTTTAAAATAATTTTTAAATTTAAGTTTTTAAAAAATTTTGAAATTTATGTTTTTAAAATAATTTTGAATTTAAGTTTTTAAAAAATTTTGAAATTTAAGTTTTTAAAATAATTTTGAATTTTAAGTTTTTTAAAATAATTTTGAAATTTAAGTTTTTGAAATAATTTTGAAATTTTAAGTTTTTAAAATTTTTTTTAAAATTTAAGTTTTTAAAATAATTTTGAAATTTAAGTTTTTAAAATAATTTTGAAATTTTAAGTTTTTTTTTTAAAATTTTTTTTTTGAAATTTAAGTTTTTGAAATAATTTTGACATTAATTTCAATTTGAATTAATTATCAGTTTGATTTTAATTACTTAGTCATCTCACCCGATCTAAATTCTCAATCAGGGAATCCTATAATTTTTGTGAGATGAATTGAGGTTCAATTTAAGGGTTTGGTTTAGTCTTGTGTTAGATTCAGGTTTAGCTTTGGGTTCAACAAGTAAGCATTCTTTGGATAAACTTCTGGGCTATGGTGAGTCACAAGGAGCTCATTAAAGTAACCATGCCTTCGAGGTTTTCCAAATAGTCCTACCCATTGAACTTAATACTAAAACTTGGTCTAACTAGTTAGGATCCATTTAAGGGTAGCTTCGGTTAGTTCCACTTGGCCAAATGCACCAGGTCGAAGCCATATCTTCCTAGACATGCGATGCCCAAGTTTCCCTAACGTACTATCATCCAAAAACTTCACCAGTATTGTGGTTCAAGTTAAACTTATCCCGTTTTAATCTAACCTTAATTATCGTGCCGGGTAATCTATTCTTGTTTTACCCATTCCGGGTAAATTAAGTTCAGTTACCCTGTCGGGTAGTTCAGTTGGAGGTGCCAACTAGTTTAGATCCTCCATCTATTTTTCAATTTTATAATTTTGACTTTTGAATTTAGAATTTGTAATTTAATTTTGAAATTTTAATTTAATTTCGAATTTTGAATTTTGAATTTGTAATTTAATTTTGAATTTTTAATTTAATTTCGAATTTTGAATTTAAAAATTTAAGATCATTTTCATTTTAGCTTTCCCTGGATCACGACCTCGATATGGTCTGTCGAGGTAGTATATTTAATCCTTCGGAACCCAGTATTGGCCAAGTCCAATTTGATTGATCAATTTGGACTTGGGGACCCATGCTTGGACTGATTTACTACTTTGTTTGTTTATTAAGGATAAATAAGATTTATATTTCTTTTTACTTTTATATCCTAACCCAGTTCTATTGTAGACGGCTCTTTGTGTCCCAAGAATTAGATCCAAATTCTTGGAGCCCAGAGAGAACTTTTCTAAAGTAATTTTTAAATCTTTTAACTGATTTTTCAGATTTGAATTTTCTTTCTCAAGTTGTTGTAGTTGAGTTGAGTCTTCAGTTTGAACTTGATTAGGTAAAGGTTTTGAGTTAGTTACTCCTTTAAGAATGGTTACTTCTTTTAGGAGTGACTTAATTTTCAAATTTGATTTGGCAAATTTGCGAAGTAAATAATTGACTAAATTATTAAGCCTAGGAATACTTACAGCGGAGTCTGGCCCTTCGGAAACGGATGCGGATCTGTGGCTTTGCTCGGAGTCGGCTTCTGACTCGCTCTCGGATTCGATGATCTAGTCCCGGGCCATCAGTGCGAGTAAACTCGTTTGGTCAAGTTCGTCGTCTTCGTCCTCAGAGGAGGATTCATCCCAGGTTGCCTTCAGTGCCTTCTTCCTTCTTTGCTTTTTGGCCTCCTTTTGGTTGGGACAGTTGGCCTTGATATGCCCCCTTCTGGTTGCACCCGTAGCAAGTGACTTCGAATTTTACCTTTGAGTTCTGTTGGGCTTCCTTAGATTGAACTGCCTTCTTCAGATCTTTCTTGTTGAAGCCCTTCTTCTTCTTGTAGAGCTTTTTTACAAGATTCACAAGTTCGCTGGTCAGTTCATCTTCTGAATCTTCTGAATCGGGTTCGTCTTCTGATTCCGATTCAATTTTTCGCCGTCCTCTTGATTCCCGTGTTCGACTCGTTCCTGCAATCAAAGCAATACCTTTCTCGGATGGCTGTGCATTAGTTTGTTCATGGAGTTCAAATTCACTAAATAACTCGTCTAATTTTAAGGACGAAAAATCCTTAGAGACTTTGTAGGCATCCACCATTGATGCCCACAGTGTACTCCTAGGAAAGGAGTTAAGGGCATACCTTATTATATCTCTGTTTTCTACTTTCTGCCCGATTCCATGAAGGGAATTCAAGATATCTTGAATTCGAGCGTGTAAAGAACTTGCCGTCTCGCCTTCCTGCATTTTCAAATTATATAGTTTATTAAGTAACAAATCACGCTTACTTACCTTAGTTTCAGAGGTGCCTTCGTGAAGTTCGATCAGTTTCTCCCATAGTTCATTTGTGGAGGAGAATGGACCGACTCTGTTGAGCTCTTCTTTGGTAAGACCGCATTGGATGGTGCAGGTGGCTTTGGCGTCGGCTTCCACCTTTTTGATAAATGCTGGCTCCCAGTTTTCACAGGATGTAGGCTTACCGTCGGTACCAGTTGGTAGTTCCAGTCCTGTTTTGACGATCATCCAGGTGTCGAACTGGATCTTCAGATATATCTCCATTCGCCCCTTCCAATATCCAAAGTCTTCTCCGGAAAATAGTGGGGGACGAACGGTGCTATATCCTTCTTGTTGGGCCATTTAGATCTAAAAGAACAGAAACAACAAAATCTATTCCAAGACTGAGTCTTGGATTAGTAATGTGGGAGGAGAAAAAGAAAAAACGAGCCCAAGTGGTATTGACCAACTTTGAGCAACACCGATTTGAAAAGAATTAGAATTTTTAGCCAATTAGCTAATCTCCAATTGATCTCAAAAGAAAAAAAATACCACGAAAGAAAAAAACTATTTTGAATGGTGGTTGCACCAATTCAAAACAACCCCGCTCTGATACTAATTGTTGGATCGAGATCGCGCTAGAGGGGGGGTGAATAGCGCTCGTGGCTATTTTGTACGATTATCGAAAATCTATCGAATTATCGGAGTAATAAGCAGCGGAATAAAACAATCAACCACAGAGACACAGGGAATTAATTCGTTCGGAGCCTAAGGCGACTCCTACTCGAAGGCCCGCGATCCTTGATC
Organism: Zingiber officinale; assembly: GCF_018446385.1. Taxonomy (NCBI): domain Eukaryota; kingdom Viridiplantae; phylum Streptophyta; class Magnoliopsida; order Zingiberales; family Zingiberaceae; genus Zingiber; species Zingiber officinale. Next base: position 57,043,047 of record NC_055998.1, on the reverse strand, counting down.
GCTTCCAGTGGGCAACAACTATAATCTCGATAAGAATTACAAGCTTCTTACAAAGAAAGTATTATACTAAAGTTATACCGACAACTTAAAGAAGAAGACTGCGGAGCTCCGGGTTGTCGGAATGTTGTAGCAGTACTTCGGAATGATTTTGTTAGCAGCACGTTGAAGAAGGAAAGCCTCAAACTTGATTGTTGGAGATGCTGGTCGAAACCCCCTTATAAAGGGTGTTCAAGGCGCCTTGAAGGCTGTTCAAGGCGCCTCCATGCTGCCTAGTCTTCCGCGTGGATCAGATCTGAACTGGTCGAACTTCATCCCTTGGAGGCGCCTTATACCCTGCTCAAGGCGCCTTCCAAGGCGCCTTATACTCCCTTCAAGGCACCTTCGATGAACTTTCGCAGCCAGCTCAGCTTTTGCACCCGAGGCGCCTCCAAGCTCCATGGAGGCGCCTCGGACACTGTTCATCCGAGGCTTTAGGTTGTTCCTTTGCACCTGCAAGATACGTTAGTCCCAAACAATATCCTGCAATACAAAGTTAGCACAATAAACATGATAAATGAAGTATAGACAGTCTCCGGACTGTCCGAGTCTGACTTCGGGTTTCCAACTAGGTTGACTCGACGCCTACTGTTCCCTCTACGGGGAACGCGTCCTCACCTACTCCACTCAGGAGATTTACCTGTTGCCAGTCGATCCTCCATATCGACTGGACTTTTGCTCAGCACTCGATGCTTCCGGACTTTCTGCTGGACATCCGCTTCCCCGGCTAGTCCAGTCTTTCACCTGGTTCGCGACACCAGGACTTTCCACCTAGGGTTACCGCCCCCTAGGACTTTTGCCTGAAGACATCGACCTACCATGACATTCCGCATAGGGTTACCACCCCCTATGACCTAGGGTTACCATTCCCTAGGGTTTTAGCTTTTGCCTAACCACAGCTAGGACTTTCCTGAAATCCTCAAGTAGACTTGTTAGACTACAAAACATCTTAACTTTGAATTCTTTGCCATTATCAAAACACGAGTTCGATCGTCGGATGCTTCCTGCACCAACATTAAAGACATACTAGAATAGTTCAAAGCAGCTGCCAATATTATACAGTCAACCATACCAAGGAAATTCACGAAAAGCTAACTAGTTGTAGATTCTAAATTATATTCAAATGCTTAAGTATAACTATTAAGAAGTATTAGTATTAATAGAATTATGGTGTAACAAATTCAGTCCAGCATTGATATTTCAGTTTAGGATTGTATCCAACATTCTATACATATCCATGTTAATATTTCAGTTTAGGATTATTGTGACATTTTTTGTACTCAGTGTGAGATACTTTCCAATGCTTCATCAATTTTGTCTCAATTTTCAATGTAATTTGAGGGTTTGTTTTGTTATTGCATCAGTTAAGAATAAATAAGTTTATATATATAACCACAAAAGAATGTTGCTTAAAGTTGCAATTTCGGATTTCATTGCTGCAGATAACATAATGGCCAAAAATTATAATACTTGATTGAAATTCTAGACAATAGCAGTCACACCTGAGATGACTTTAAATAAAAGATATATTTAGAGAACATAAAACAAAACAGTTGTTTCAAATATGGCAAATAAAGCAAACAAATACCAAGGGAAAACGAATTATGTGACAGAAGCTTACATTTGCTCTAATTTTCCATTGTTTACAAAATATCCATTATGTTTTGTTGACATTTTGTTTACTTGAAAGTATTCATCCTGCAAAAAACAGCATATTCAATATAATCTTTCAATGTTAAACCATCAAAAAGAAGAAAACAGAATTAAAGGCATCATTAATCAAATGCAAGATAGAAGACAATCTTTGATGCACCTTCTGATCCAGAACTTAAAAGAACAAGTAATGCATACAAAGACAACTTGGCTGCCAGATGGTAGGTAGGTGCTAGCTCAATTTCTGCTCAGGATATATGCTGCCAATCAGGGCCTCCTAATAAATGGAAAGACAAACATGACTATAATTTTTTCTGGATCAGTGTTCATACTATTAGTTCAAGCGAACAAACAGAAAGCACAGATGCATATACTTGAGCAAAGAGAAGCTGTTAATCATCCAAGAGGGTCTTCTGTCACGCCCCGGAGGAGTCTCTGTCCGAAGAAATTTCGGCAGCATCTCCCTTGTACGGCGGACAATCTGAAACTTATCTACAAGCACTATACACCTCAGCCACATGCGGCTGGAATGATAACAAAAATAAAACAAACACCACGCAGTTTATAAAGATATTCAGCCTCTGGCTGTCACATCCACGCAGTTAATAATAGTAATCAATAACAATAGGACTCTGACTCGAAATCCACCCTACTCCACTACACTCGTAAAGCTCAAATCCAACGAACTTACCTCTTCTGCCGTCCAGGCAGGCACGTAGTAGAATGAAATCCAATATCATATCAAAAAAAATCCATCAAAAGGTATCACTCCATACAATATCCATAGGAAAAATCCAAAGACAATACTAAAACAAAGTCTGATATAGAAAAAGGCCAAAATAAAACAAATAACGAACTAGTAGAGAGCTGGCTCTACGTGCAGATGGGGGGCTAGCGACTGGAACTGCTCCGGACAGCCTCAACCTGAAAATATCAACAATGGAGGCGGGGTAAGTCCAACACTCAGCAGGTACAACTGATATGCATAATAAAACAAATAACAGACAACACTAATCATGCGTACAGTCTCCTGAATACGAGAAGGAATAAATGCAACTGGAACGAAATCAGGAGATAACTGTACTAACCGGGATCAAGGTACAAAGGTAACAGGTCGTCAGACCGAAGAAATCATAATCCTGTATGCATGTCAATCAAATGCATCCATACAAATGCAGCATATAAGTGCAGCAATCACAAACAATAAAATGCAATAAATGCATATGGTGACCGTGCACTCGAACATCACTGCTCCTGACAGTGACTGAGTGGACGGAATGCTGTCGGAGTACTCCTGTCCTCTGTCCCCAAATCATAAATGGGGGAGCTCAATGCTCTCATCTCCCGGTACACAATGACGGGGAGGATATCTCTGCCGGCTACCACGCTGAGTCTCCTGACCAACGGAGCCAAACAGAGTCCACCATCTGTCGGCTACCACGCTGCTACACTAAATGCCAACGGAGCCAAACAGAGCGGAACTGACTGCCGGCTACCACGCTGAGTCCTCAGACCAACGGAGCCAAACAGCAGAACCGCCACACACCTGCCTGATATACCACTAATCCATGGGTGGTGGTGGTGTGTGCAGTACATGTAACTGGCGATGGGCTCAACCATAGTGGAGCCGACAATCGCACAGCATGCAAACATGATGCATGATACTAAGCATGGCAATCTCATGAATAACATAGCAAGATCCATACATAAATAAAAGGTGTACCACAAGTCAATGTATCGGATGGAAGGTACACAAACAGATAGGGTATCATATAAACCCTAGGTCTTGAACATGATGTATCATATGGTTGGGTCACTACCGAAAGCATGTATGGTCAGATAAATAATAACATGCAGTGCATAATAAATAAACAAACAACATGTAACAGATCATGTGGTGACCAACCGAATCAAATGGAAACACAATTCTTGCTATATGTTAAACACTTTATCATGCATATCAAAAGACATAAGTCAAAGTACCCGCCTCCAATAAAGAAAGGATCGTATCCGGTCCAAAGCCAACGTCGAGATACTCGTCTCGCGTCAAAATCCTGCGTCACAATACTTAGTTTAGCTAATTCTATCATGCATCATTAACTAAACTAAGTCCTAAACCATAGATCATTTAGGGTTAACTTCATTAACCCTAATTACACAATTAAATAAATTCCCAAACTAGGTTAACAATTATTGCTAACCCAACTAGCAATCATCTACAACGAAGATCAAATTTCTCCACAATACCTCAACCTCCGTTGCTGTTGCTGCTGAAACAAGGACTACTTGATGGGGTTGCTGCTGGAAATCTAAAACAAACCACAGCACACTACACAATTCGGACACTTCACTGCTCAAAGCAACAAAAAGGATCAAGCAGTCACCACACAAGAATCAAGTACCCAATTCACTAATTAGGGCAACTCCCTTACCTCTAAGATCACCACTCTGCGGTAAAGAAGAGAGGGGCACCGGCAGTGGATGAATTAGGGCACAGCAGCAACACAGAGAGAAGAAATCCACCGACTGGTCCAAGTAAGGCCAAGAACTGAGATCATTAACACAGATCAAGACATAACCCAAATTCCACACCTCACAACTTACCTCCAAAACCAACTAAGGCTTGGCTGTACCTGATGGTCGGCGACAGTGAGGGGAAGAGACGTCGGCTCTCAGTGGCTGGCACAGAGGAGAAAACAGTGATGGTGAACAGCACACAGAGGAGTCGGCCGGAGAACTAGGGTTGAGATGGCGATGTGTGGCTCGAAAACTAGGGCTCGGCGGTGATTCAGGGATCTCGGTGGTAAGGAGGTGACGAGGGCAGAGGAAAAGAGAGCACTGCAGGAGATCGGCACTAGGGCACAGGGTGGTTTGCGACGCTGCTCCGTGCGTCACCAGCGGCTAGGGCATAGGCCGGAGTTGGCTCGGCTGAGGCTTCGCGCGGGCACAGACACAGAGAGGAGAAAGAAATTGGCTCTGCGGCGGAAGAGCAGTGGCGTCGGCCAGAAGAAATGAAGAAGAAGAGAACCGCTGGGCCGGCGGTGCGCGCGGCAAGGGCTCGGGCAGGAGTTGTCGCGCGTGGGAAGGAAGAAACGGCGAGGATGAGAGAATCAGCGAGGATGAGAGGAAATAAAGAAAAATATAAAGAAAAAGAAAAGGAAAAAGGAAAAGAAAATAAAACTTTTCCTTATTAAAACTGGGTAGCCTAAACAGGCTTTTCCGGGCCCCATCTTGATCCCCGTTAACTCGTCCATACGAGCTCCGAAAAATTCTCGAAAAATTTCCAAAAATTCCTAAAAATTCCCTTATTAAGATTCACCTATTTTCCTGTATTTTACATTCTCCCCCACTAACAAAAATTTGGTCCCCAAATTTCGTTATATACCATCAGCAAGTACTAACAACAGATATAAAATATAAATGCTGAACGATAAATTAAATCACATACCTCAAGTGAAAAGATGGGGATATCGAGCTCGGATAGTATCCTCGAGCTCCCAAGTAGCCTCCTCGTCCGAATGATGCTGCCATCCGACTTTAACGGATAGTCTTGTTCCGCAACTGACGCTCTTTCCGGTCCAGAGTCCGTACCGGAATCTCCTCATAAGTAATGTCAGGCTGAACTGGAACTGGAATATCAGCCAGCACATGCGTCGGGTCAGGTACGTATCTCCTCAGCATAGACACGTGAAATAAATCGTGGACGCCTGACAGGGACGATGGTAGTGCCAATCGATAAGCTACTGCTCCGATCCTCTCCAAGATCTCGAAAGGACCAATATACCGCGGAGCTAGCTTACCTCTGATGCCAAATCTCTTCACCCCTTTCGTGGGCGAAACTCGTAGAAATACATGGTCGCCAACAGAGAACTCTAGTGGTCTGCGTCTCCGATCAGCGTAACTCTTCTGGCGATCCTGCGCCTCTGACATCCTCCGTCTGATAGTACGGACCAACTCTGTATCCTGCTGAACTCTATGATGTCCCAACAACTGGGCTTCTCCAACCTCATCCCAGAGGACAGGTGTCCGACAAGGTCTACCATACAACGCTTCAAACGGTGCCATCTGGATAGCCGAATGAAAGCTGTTGTTGTAAGCAAACTCTACCAACGGCAGATGGTCCTCCCAACTGCCTCCAAAATCCATAACACATTATCTTAGCAAGTCCTCAAGAGTCTGAATAGTCCGCTCTGACTGTCCATCTGTCTGTGGATGGAAAGATGTACTAAGTCGGAGCTGTGTGCCCAAGGCCTGCTGCAGACTCTGCCAGAAACGAGACGTAAACCGTGGATCTCTATCCGAAATGATACTCAACGGAACACCATGTAGTCTGATGATCTCCCGACAATACAGATCTGCCAATTGATCCAGGGGATCAGTCCTCCGGATCGCTAAGAAATGCGCGGATTTGGTTAATCAATCAACGATTACCCAAATCGCGTCATGGCCGCGTCGTGTCCTCGGTAATCCTACCACAAAGTCCATGGTAATGTGATCCCACTTCCACTCAGGAATAGGAATCCGCTGAAGTAATCCTGCAGGTCTCTGATGCTCAGCCTTCACCTGCTGACAGACAAGACATCTAGCTACGAAATCTGCGATGTCTTTCTTCATGTCGTTCCACCAGTAGGAACGTCTCAAGTCTCGATACATACGGGTCCCGCCTGGATGGATCGCAAATCGAGAACGGTGAGCCTCCTGAAGTAGCTCCTGAAAGACCGGATGAGACTGAGGTACGCATAATCTGCCTCTGAAATATATAACACCCTCCTCGTCTCGTGTAAACTCGGTCTGTTGCCCGGAAGCTATCTGACTGCTAATGAACTGCAAATGCTGATCACCAGCCTGTGCCTCTCGGATCTTCGTCCTGATCGACGACTGAGCAACCATAGTAATTAGAATACCCTGCTCTGTAGATCCCTGCTCCTCAAGGTCTAACTCAGAAAAACTCTGAATCAAATCCGTGGCTGAAGTCCGGTGGCAAGCCAAAGTCCCTCTGGACTTCCTGCTGAGTGCATCAGCAACCACATTAGCTTTCCCCGGGTGGTAGCTAATGGTACAATCGTAGTCCTTCAGGAACTCCATCCATCTCCTCTGTCGGAGATTAAGCTCCTTCTGAGTAAAAATGTATTTGAGACTCTTATGATCAGTGAGAATCTTAAATGTAATACCGTATAAATGATGCCGCCAAAGCTTCAGAGCAAAGATGATAGCAGCTAACTCCAAGTCATGAACTGGGTAATTCTTCTCATGCTCCTTCAGCTGACGGGAAGCATAAGAGACCACTCTGCCGTGCTGCATCAGAACAGCACCCAAACCCTGAAGTGGCGCGTCAGTGTAGAGTACAAATCCATCCTCTCCAGAAGGTAAAACCAAAACTGGAGCCGACACTAATCGCCTCTTCAGCTCCTGAAAGCTGGTCTCGCAATCCTCGGACCACGTGAACTTCACGCCCTTCCTGGTAAGGCGTGTCAGCGGCATAGCAATACGCGAGAAACCCTCGACAAAACGTCGGTATTATCCAGCCAATCCCAGAAAACTGCGGATCTCCTGAACTGACTTCGGCTGCTCCCAACTGGTGACAGCCTCGATCTTCTGAGGATCAACCAAAATACCTCTACTAGAAACCACGTGTCCCAGAAAATCGACTGAGGATAGCCAGAACGCACACTTGCTGAACTTCGCGTACAGCTGATGTCGTCGAAGAATCTCCAAAACTATGCGAAGATGCTGTGCATGCTCCTCCTCGGAATGTGAATAGACCAATATGTCATCAATGAAAACGATAACAAACTGATCAAGATACTCCAGAAATATGCGGTTCATCAAATCCATAAACACCGCTGGAGCATTGGTAAGCCCAAATGGCATTACCAAAAACTCATAATGACCGTATCGAGTACGGAAAGCTGTCTTCTGAATATCTGAGTCTCTGACTCTCAGCTGATGATATCCGGATCGCAGATCAATCTTAGAATACACTGATGTACCTCTGAGCTGATCAAACAAATCCTCGATCCGTGGTAAGGGATATTTATTTCTAACGGTCACTGCATTCAGCTGTCTGTAGTCAATACATAACCTCATAGTGCCGTCCTTTTTCTTGACAAATAATACCGGAGAACCCCATGGGGAAACACTAGGGCAAATGAATCCCCTATCTAAAAGCTCCTGGAGTTGAACCTTCAGCTCGTTCAACTCTTTTGGTGCCATACGATAAGGAGCTTTCGATGCCCCGGAATCAACTCAATAGCGAACTCCACTGGCCTTCTGGGAGGCAAACCTGGCAGCTCCTCTGGAAATACATCTGGGTACTCCTGGACTACAGGAACGTCGAAGAGCTGCGAACTGCTGCTGTCCTCAGTACTGATCAAAGATAACAGAAAACCCTGACAGCCATATGACAGCAACCTCTGAGCATGTATCGCCGAAATGATCGATAAGCCGTCGTCTCTGATGCCAGTGAAATCCCACGAGGGTTGGTTCGGAGGCCGGAATGTGACCACCCTCGTCTGGCAATCAACTGTGGCATGATATGCTGACAAACAGTCCATGCCAAGAATAATATCAAAATCGACCATTTCTAATACTAAAAGATCCACTGTAAGTATTAGGTTGCCAAAATCTAACGGGCAACCTCGGACCTCCTGGGTGACATCCAATGAATCACCGGACGGTAGGGAGACGGTCAATCGCTGGGGTCTGAGAGTGGGTAATCTACCAACCTCCCGCATAAAAGTGCGAGATATAAATGAATGCGAGCTACCAGTATCTATCAGTATATCTGCAGATAAGGCATAAATAGAAATCATACCGCGGAAAACGGATCCGTCGGCTCGCTGCGCATCCTCTCTGGTCATCGCATGAACACGTCCAGTCTCTGGCGGAGGAGGAGGAGGTAACGCTGCCAGCGGCTGCTGCGGCTGGGCAGAAGCCTGCCACTGAGGCGGTGCTGGATACTGCGCCAGAGAAGACTGAGAGGACGGCGATCGACACCGTACCGGCCGACCGAGTCTGCATCGCCTAAAGGCGAGGTCAGATCCGAGCATCGCCTCGGATAATAAGGTCCCGAACGGAACCAGGGTGCTATGGAAGCACCGAGTACTCCATTCCAAGCATGCCAAATGCCGCTGCTGCAGCTGGCCAGGCAAAGGTTGGGCTCTACGCCTCGATAAGTACCGGATCGACCGGATCGTCCTCCATGATCCGCCCTCGAAGTCATATGAGTCTTCGCGGACAATCTCGCTCGTGCCTGTGCAGCTTTGCAATGAAAGAAAACTAATCGTCCCAGAATGATCAAGTGACATGATCTCGGATCCACATCTCAAACAAATAATGTCATTGGCGGTTTGTTTTCGGGAAGACCGAAACGTCCAAGAAGATCGCCTCGATTTCGAGGTTTACGTGATACCCGATGTACCTCGATCCGGTCGACTACGCCCGCCGTGATGTAGCCCGAGGTCGCTGAATCGACCGGATGTCCGACTCCGCTTCTTTTCCTATCCGAAAAACTCTCTCGAAATGACTCAATAATGAGGGCTCTATCCAACATCTCCGCATAAGATGTGATACCAAGACCGACAAGTCTTAGTTGCAAATGTCCATCCAGCCCCGAATGAACTGCTGATACGTGAACTGTCCTCGCAACTAGCTCGACAAAATCTGTCAAACTCTGCATTATACTCAGTCACTGTCCGATTATTCTGTCGTAAACTCAGGAAATCCTGTCGACGAGCCATCTGATAAGCTCGTGGAAAGAAACGGCTCTCAAAAGCCTCTCTGAATCTGGCCCAAGTGATGTTCTGCTCACCGATGATGGAACGCTGAGTAAGCCACCAAGTGTCGGCCGCGTCCCGTAAGTGAAAAGCAGCCAGCTCTGCTTTCTCCCACTCGGAGCAAGCAATATAAAAGAAAGTCCGCTCCATAGTCTCAATCCAAGACAAAGCCACACTCGGATCTCTGTCTCCTCGGAAGAGTGTGAATCGACTCTTCATCGATTCTGCCAATACTGGAATCCTGGCTCGTGCCGCGGCAATATCAGTGAGGTGTGTCGGAACGGCTGTCGGGACGGGCGGAAACACTGGAGCTGGTGCTACCGGTGGTACCGCTGCATGAACCGGAGGAGGTACTCCCGGTGCTGCTGGGTAACCGGGAGCATATACTGTCGGTGGCACTGTAGGGTGGATGTAGGTGGCCGCGGCTGGAGATACAGTAGGCACTGGTACCGGATGTGAAGTAACCGGTATCCCAAATGCCGGAGCTGCTGGGTACACAGTATGTATACACTGTAGGCCCAGGTGGCGGTGGTGCTGAGTATGCAATAGACTGAGCTGGAGCTGGTGTCGGATATGCTAATGGTATCCCTGGTGGTACCGGAAATACAGGAGCAGTGGATACTGTCGGTGCAGCTGAGGTAGGCACCTCTAAGGGAGCCATCGGAGTCTAAAGGCCCGCCACACTCGCAGTATGCTGAGTCTATCCCTGACCGACAGGCTCAGCCTCGGTAGGCATCTCTGGTATATCCAGAGATCCTGCAGTCCTCACACGTGCTCGTCCAGCACCACGTCTCGTAGCAATACGCGTAGATCACCTCATATCTGTTAAATTATATTACAGATATAACTACAAGTATAAACAATTACCAAAATGACACCATACCTAATTGCTGTCTGGAGATGTTCCGTCCCTGTCCAGCCCCCAAATTGACCTCGGAATTCCGTACGAGAAAAACAACACTGGAAATCCATATAAATCAATAACGGAAGTCCATAACAAAATCGAAACGGAAAATCCGTGCAACCCAAAATAACTGCCCAGACTAATCTGTCTCGCAACTAGGGCTACTATAAAAATGTCCAAAATACCAAACGCAGGTATCACACCCTGCTCTGATACCAATGAATTGGTATCAGATAAATCCCGAAAATCCAACATACGGAAATCAAATAAATATCGCCAAACTTTGGCGCGCTGATACCCAATAAACTGATATCAGATTATTTAAAGCATCCATAATACGAAAACAAAGATCGTATAAATCTAGAACACACAGCAAGTATCGTAACTTGGCTCTAATACCAAATAAATTGTCACGCCCCGGAGGAGTCTCTGTCCGAAGAAATTTCGGCAGCATCTCCCCTGTACGGCGGACAATCTGAAACTTTTCTACAAGCACTATACACCTCAGCCACATGCGGCTGGAATGATAACAAAAATAAAACAAACACCACGCAATTTATAAAGATATTCAGCCTCTGGCTGTGACATCCATGCAGTTAATAATAGTAATCAATAACAATAGGACTCTGACTCTAAATCCACCCTACTCCACTACACTCGTAAAGCTCAAATCCAATGAACTTACCTCTTCTGCCGTCCAGGCAGGCACGTAGTAGAATGAAATCCAATATCATATCAAAAAAATCCATCAAAAGGTATCACTCCATACAATATTCATAGGAAAAATCCAAAGACAATACTAAAACAAAGTCTGATATAGAAAAAGGCCAAAATAAAACAAATAACGAACTAGTAGAGAACTGGCTCTACGTGCAGATGGGGGGCCAGCGACTGGAACTGCTCCGGACAGCCTCAACCTAAAAATATCAACAATGGAGGCGGGGTGAGTCCAACACTCAGCAGGTACAACTGATATGCATAATAAAAATCATGCGTACAGTCTCCTGAATACGAGAAGGAATAAATGCAACTGGAACAAAATCAGGAGATAACTGTACTAACCGGGATCAAGGTACAAAGGTAACAGGTCGTCAGACCGAAGAAATCATAATCCTATATGCATGTCAATCAAATGCATCCATACAAATGCAGCATATAAGTGCAGCAATCACAAACAATAAAATGCAATAAATGCATATGGTGACCGTGCACTCGAACATCACTGCTCCTGACAGTGACTGAGTGGACGGAATGCTGTCAGAGTACTCCTGTCCTCTGTCCCCAAATCATAAATGGGCGAGCTCAATGCTCTCATCTCCCGGTACACAATGACGGGGAGGATATCTCTGCCACACTACATTGAGTCCGACCAACGGAGCCAAACAGAGTCCACCATCTGCGGCTACCACGCTACACTAAATGCCAACGAGCTAACAGAGCGAACGATCACGCAACCACGCCGAGTCCTCGGACCAACGGAGCTAAACAGAGCAACCACACACCTGCCCGATATACCACTAATCCATGGGTGGTGGTGGTGTGTGCAATACTGACGATGGGCTCAACCATAGTGGAGCCGACAATTGCACAGCATGCAAACATGATGCATGATACTAAGCATGGCAATCTCATGAATAACATAGCAAGATCCATACATAAATAAAAGGTGTACCACAAGTCAATGTATCGGATGGAAGGTACACAAACAGATAGGGTATCATATAAACCCTAGGTCTTGAACATGATGTATCATATGGTTGGGTCACTACCGAAAGCATGTATGGTCAGATAAATAATAACATGCAGTGCATAATAAATAAACAAACAACATGTAACAAATCATGTAGTGACCAACCGAATCAAATGAAAACACAATTCTTGCTATATGTTAAACACTTTATCATGCATATCAAAAGACATAAGTCAAAGTACCCGCCTCCAATAAAGAAAGGATCGTATCCGGTCCAAAGCCAACGTCGAGATACTCATCTCGCGTCAAAATCCTGCGTCACAATACTTAGTTTAGCTAACTCTATCATGCATCATTAACTAAACTAAGTCCTAAACCATAGATCATTTAGGGTTAACTTCATTAACCCTAATTACACAATTAAATAAATTCCCAAATTAGGTTAACAATTATTGCTAACCCAACTAGCAATCATCTACAATGAAGATCAAATTTCTCCACAATACCTCAACCTCCGTTGCTGTTGCTGCTGAAACAAGGACTACTTGATGGGGTTGCTGCTGGAAATCTAAAACAAACCACAGCACACTACACAATTCGGACACTTCACTGCTCAAAGCAACAAAAAGGATCAAGCAGTCACCACACAAGAATCAAGTACCCAATTCACTAATTAGGGCAACTCCCTTACCTCTAAGATCACCACTCTGCGGTAAAGAAGAGAGGGGCACCGGCAGTGGATGAATTAGGGCACAGCAGCAATACAGAGAGAAGAAATCCACCGACTGGTCCAAGCAAGGCCAAGAACTGAGATCATTAACACAGATCAAGCCATAACCCAAATTCCACACCTCACAACTTACCTCCAAAACCAACTAAGGCTTGGCTGTACCTGATGGCCGGCGACAGTGAGGGGAAGAGACGTCGGCGCTCAGTGGCTGGCACAGAGGAGAAAACAGTGATGGTGAACAGCACACAGAGGAGTCGGCCGGAGAACTAGGGTTGAGATGGCGATGTGCGGCTCGAAAACTAGGGCTCGGCGGTGATTCAGGGATCTCGGTGGTAAGGAGGTGACGAGGGCAGAGGAAAAGAGAGCACTGCAGGAGATCAGCACTAGGGCACAGGGTGGTTTGCTGCGCTGCTCCGTGCGTCACCGGCGGCTAGGGCATAGGCCGGAGTTGGCTCGGCTGAGGCTTCGCGCGGGCACAGACACAGAGAGGAGAAAGAAATCGGCTCTGCGGCGGAAGAGCAGTGGCGTCGGGTAGAAGAAATGAAGAAGAGGAGAACCGCTGGGCCAGTGGTTAGGGCACAGAGGAGATCGGGCGCGCGGCGAGGGCTCGGGCAGGAGTTGTCGCGCGTGGGAAGGAAGAAACGGCGAGGATGAGAGAATCGGCGAGGATGAGAGGAAATAAAGAAAAATATAAAGAAAAAGAAAAGGAAAAAGGAAAAGAAAATAAAACTTTTCCTTCTTAAAACTGGGTAGCCTAAACAGGCTTTTCCGGGCCCCATCTTGATCCCCGTTAACTCGTCCATACGAGCTCCGAAAATTCCCGAAAAATTTCCAAAAATTCCTAAAAATTTCCTTATTAAGATTCGCCTATTTTCCGGTATTTTACATCTTCAACATTTATGAAGTGAAACTACAAACCATGTATCAACCATATATTTGTTAAGTCAGCACAATATTTGTGTTCGGCAGGTATTTGGACAAAAATTAACAAAATAACAATATGATTTGATGATGATGATTGCTTCTCAGTTCTCTTATCTATTGATCTTTTTTACATTATTTCTAAAAAGGTGCCCAATTTCCATTAGGGTTCTTGAATCATTAGCTTAGGATTGACAATAAATAAATAAACACTGCTTAAAGCTAATCTTTTTATGTTGTACTCACCTCCCAACTCATGATTCTTCCCTTTCTCTTGCAGCTCATAGACCAGATCCACAATTCTTTTTTGCTCGGTAGTGCTGAATACTCCAGTATGCAGCTCGAGGACATTGAGGATATTAACGATCTTGTTATTGACCCTCTCCAGGCATATGAAATCCTTCTTCCTGACAACATTCCTAAAGTGTATTTCTTCCCTCTGCTCCCTTGACAATCCCGTCTCCTTCTTCGCAATCTCCCTTTTAACTCTTGCTGCTGCCTCAATCGAAGTTCTCCCTAACTCCTCCGTCTTTTCCTCCTGCGCCGCAGTCTCCTTGAGCTTGTCTTCTTGAGCCATGTCGGCCCAAGACATCCGGATTTGAGGGGACTCCGGTGAAGACGTCAAATCCGAGTCTTACCCAGTTGGTTGGGCATCGGGAAAGGGGGCAGCAAAGCTAGCAGAGGCATAAGACGCCTGATCCTCCGTGGAAGTGGACCCGGAGGCATCCGCGTCGGCTTCGGCGGCAAACCCTAAAGAAGAGCACCACCCCAGCGAACTAAGTAATCTAGCATTCTTCCAAAGGGAAAGGGATCAACAAATCAAGAACCGAGAAAGGAAAGGAGATACTTGGGCAAAGGGAGTCGATGCAGCTTCAGACAGTGGCGGAGCAGCCGTCACAGAGGGATCGGGTGAGGAAGGGAAGCCAATTGGTGAGGAACTCGGCTGCGATCTCCAAGTCTTTGGATCAAACTATTGGAGGAATAAATCATCGTCCTCCATGAGCAGCTGTCTTCTTCGTTCAACAAGATAAACAGGTTATGAATCGACAGAGGAGTGTCACCTTTGGCGAAGAAGCAGCAGTGGAAGGTCAAAGGGCCTCGTCGAGCTCAGAAACCAGCTCACTAGGGAGAGAGGAGAGCACACAGAAGTGGATGGCGTGAAGAGATCGAGAATGCGAAGGGGAAAATAAGGTGCCGAAAAAATTTGCGGAGAGAGGGAAAGTAAAATTGTGAGAGGGAAAATGACGGAACAAATAAAGTCAAAGACAACGGTTTTATCAAAACTGTTGTCGTAGCCCCTAAAAAAGTGCTTAAAGACAACGGTTTTAGATAACCGTTGTAAAATGTGTTATTGATTTAAAAAAAAAATTGCTCAACGACAATGGTTTTCACAAAACTGTTATCTTTTGTATTTTATGGGAGCTCAAAGACAACGGTTTTAGATAAAACCGTTGTCTTTTACCAAATTTACAACAGTTTCATCTAAAACGATTGTCTTTGTGGTGTTGTTGTTTAACATTTTTGTTGTAGTGCGTCTACTCAAGGACATTATTATACTTAGTTTATTTGGCACCAATACAAGTAAGTATAATAACCAAAATCCAAATGCCTTTATTTATATAGAATATGATACAATAAGTCCAAAATACAATCATCAAATGATTGGCTCTAGGGCTCTAGCTAACAGATACGATAATCTTTTATATTACTTGCGACATTTCCGTACACTTGCGGAGAGACAACAGCGCCTAGAAGGGTTTCGAGCGCCCGGGGGGGGGGGGGGGGGGGGATAAATCTTTATCCCCCAACGTTTAGATCGCGTCAAAGGCGATCCAGTCAAATATTGACTTCCGGGCGCCCGGATGTCCGAGCACCCAGAATGAATCCGGGCGCCCGGACCCCTAAGTCAACTCTAGTTGACTTTTGGTCCGGGCCCTCTGCTCTAGTTCAGCTTGCCTCGGTCTGGGTCCTTCTGCTCCGGCTCTGCTCGCTTGGGTTATCTCGACCATCCGGAAAAGGGCTCACCCGAACCTAAGTTCCGGTCTTCTCTAGCAGGCTTCCGCTCCAGCTTCTCATCCCTTGGAATCGCTGCATGCTTCCTTCTCATCTGCCAGTGTACTCATCTACAGTCTTCATCCCTCGGTCGCACCCCGTGCTGACCTTCTCGCTAGCTACGTCTCTTGCTCCTCGAGTAATCATCCGCTCCAGCTTTCGTCCCTCGGAACCACCGCACGCTTCCTTCTCGTCCGACGATGTACTCTTCCACAGTGCCTCATACTTCGGATGTACCACATGTTGTCCTTCTTGCTAGCTGCGTCTTCCACTCGACTACCTGTGCTCCTAAGCTCTTGCACTTAGACACAAGGTTAGAAATACACAGGACCTAACTTAACTTGTTGATCACACCAAAACCTTGGGGTTCCAACAACTTAATCCAAATCTTAAATTTTAAACTAAAACTTGATAACTAAACTCAAATATTTGACACTCCATTAAGCAAAACGTTGGTTTAACTCCTACACTATACGTAGGAATCCAAAGCTATGGACAAATGGATTTTGGACAGCGGCTGCTCCAGATATATGACTGGGGATCAGTAAAAATTCACCAATATTGAGTTCAAAAACCTAGGATCAGTTGTCTTTGGGAATAGCGACAAGCTAAAGGTAATTGGTACAGGTGAAATTCATTTACAATCAAATATATCAATTAAAAAAGAACTGCTTGTTGAACAGTTTCATTATAATCTGCTTAGTATAAGCCAATTATGCGACTCTGGATTTAAAGTCAAATTTTTATCTTCTGAATGTCTAATAAGTTACATTGATTCAACTAATATATTGCTAAAAGGATTTCGAGATAAAAATATTTACTCAATAAATCTACCAAAAACCTCACACCCATGTTAGGAATTTATTGAAATTAAATAAAAATAGTTTAGTCAGAGGTCTACCAAAATTAGAAACCCCCTAGAATAAAATATGTAACCCTCGTTAACAAGGAAAATAAATTCAATCAACTCATAAATTGTAACGCCTGCCCTCCCTGCTAACCCTAAGGGACGGGGCTACGATACTCTATGTACAAATTTTTCTTTTTAAAACAGTGGAAGACTTAAAATAATTCTCTTAGTTTAATAAAAACTTTTCTTTTGTTTTCCCTTTCATCAAATCCAAACTACACTATCATGGCCTCAATAACATGATATCAAAATTAGTAGAAACATAACATCAAGTCACACATACGGTACTACAATTCATGATACCAAAGCATAATTCTTTAAAAGTTTTTAAAGCAGGTTCTTATTTGGTTGCCTAGCCACTGCCACACACATCTCCTTGCCTCTCCTGCTGCTCCTCTAGCTCATCCATCTTTTTCCTTTATCTGTGGTACAAGGACAGTAAGCTGTGAGCACTCATGGCTCAGTAAGTTCCTTTCCTACTCACTAAAACCGAAAATCATAGTATAATCAAAGAATGTCTCAACATGGCATCATTTCAACTAGTCATGACATAATGTAACATACTCTTTTAAGCATATCATGCAACATGAAGAAATCATAACTAGTCATGGCATATCATAGCGTAAAGCATAGCATGAAGCATAACATAATCGTATCTAATCATGGCATATCGTCATAAGGAGTCATGGCATATCATACACATGGACATATCATGGAACATAACATAATCATATCTAACCATGGCATATCATAAATCATCATAAGGTATATGCAATATGATTTTGAAAAAAAAAACATGTATCCGAAAAAACATGTGTATGTCTCATGATCTTTAAAACCATTTCTTCTTACATATATACTTGAACATAATCTCAACTTAAAGGGGATCCCGGCTATGTACCACTTACATATTGCGCGCAACCTATGTAGGTCCAAGGTAGCAAGTCTTGAACCCTACAAGGCAACATACTAGGCCCGAGTCTTACTCCATCGACCTAGGGGCACTTAGGAGCCCATCCCTAACGAGGCCCGAGTCTTATTCCATCGACCCCGGGGTGCTTATGGAGCCCACCCTTGGTACAAGCCATATAAAGTAAAGTACATGTCATACTTATACATATCATACATCATAAAAGCATGCATCACTTAGGCACACATCCTATCATAAAAGTATGCATCACTTAGGCATACATCATGTCATAAAAGTATGCATCACTTAGGCATACATCATATTATAAAGGTATGCATCACTTAGGCATACATCATGTCATAAAGGTATGCATCACTTAGGCATACATCATACCATAAAAGTATGCATCACTTAGGCATACATCATATCATAACAATATGCATCACTTAGGCATAGATCATAAAAACATGCATATCTTAAGCATAAAGCATATCATCAAGCATGCATAATTTAACCACATAGCATATCATGAAAGCATGCATATTTTAAGCACTAAACATAGCATCAAAGCATGCATAATTTAACCACATATCATAACATAAGCATGTATATTTTCAGCTCATATCATATCATTAAAGTATGTAAAATTTACCCACATATCATAACATAAAGCATGCATATTTTGAACTCATAACATATTGTAGAAATTCTCATCTTGTATAGCTCACAAGCATACATGTCTAAGCATAAAAGTGTATCATGTGCTCATCCAATCATAAGGAACAATGTAACATGATTAATTTGGGTACTAAGCTTCCTAATCCTTTGGGTTCTTATCTTGGCCGAAACCCTCTTAGGTGCCAATTCAGGTTTTAAACAACATCCAAGCATGTAGAACCTAATTCATCCACATATCATTTTCATAGGAAGTATTATAAACAAGATTTACTTGGACTCTAAGTTCTCCAAGTCCTTAAACCTCATTTGGCCGAACCTTAACAAGTGTGAAACAAGGTTCTAAATGACATAAAGCATGGAAACCTTAACCATATTTATAGCATTTGTTTCAAGGAATATGGTAAGCACAATTGAGTTAGTTCCTAAATCCTTTAAGCCCTTAAAATTATGTCATGGCCAAAACTTACAAGTACTCATTTAGGTTTTCAAGCAAGCATAAAAGCATGTGAACTTACTCTAACATCATGTATAAATTTATAAATGGCATCATACAAGTGGTCATGGCCGAAACTTCCCTTAGCATCAATTTAGGTCACTAACAACATATAGCATGTGAATTTTTAGCTTTCTACATTTCATATTTCATGAAGAGTGACATGAGCATGTTCAATGTAAGTTCTAGGGTTTCTAAGGCATGTATCCCTTCATGGACGAGACTTTAAGGTGTCCATTTGAATCATAGTTAAATGTATAAGCATGTGAACACAATCAACATGTTATCTCAATTTCATAAGAAGCATCTTTAACACATGAGGTCTAAATTTTAAGGTTTCTAGGTCTTTAAACCCTACATGGCCGAACCTCATCAAGCATGGAATTTGTTCAAATGGCATAAAAGCATAGAAAGTCATAACACATTTCATAACATGTATAAAAGTCAAGCACTATAAGCATACATTTAAATTGTGTCTTAGGTTTCCTAGGTTTTTCCTTTCTTTATCTCATAGCATATGTTTGGCCGAAACCTTCCAAGTCTTTAAACTAGGTTTTAGGTGGCCTAAAGTATGGAAAACCTAAACAAGTTTTATGGCAAAAATATCAAAGAAACTATACATATAAGTTTGGTTCACAAACAAGCTAGGACCCTTGTGGTCATAATTATCATATATCATGCAACCAATTTTCCTATACTCTAATTAAGCATGGGAGCATCAAACAACTTTCATATCTTATTGTCATGGAGGTTTTGAGCATGCTAAAAAAAATCTGTTTAAGCTATTCTAAACCATCCACCTTACCATGGCCGAAACATTAAAAGTGATGTTCATGAGTTTCTATCAACATACAAGCATGCAACTCTTTAAGAAACTCTATATTCTATCATATAAACATGGTGAGTTTAAATTCAAAGTCTTCCTAACCCTAAACCCTTCCTTGGCCGAAACTTGTGAGTGGGGTACTTTTGGTTCCAAGTAACCTTCAAGTATGAAAACAATAATGGATCCTTAACCATTTATTTAGAGGGTTTTGTGCAAGTTAGGTAAACAAATAAATTCCCTAGCCCTTATAAAACCTTTTTGGACGAAACTCTAGGGTTAGGTACATCTCTAATCCAGCATCACATATATATAAAAATATGAGAGCAAACCTTCTTACAAAGCATAAAAAAATTATCATGAATCAAGGCTTATATTAAACATTCCTAGGATCAACAAGTCCTTTCTTTGGCTGAATTTTCACAACTTTGTTTCTAGGTTTTAAAATCCTCATAAAATCCAAAAACACATTAAAACTACTTGTACCACAGGTGAGGGGATACTTACATCCTTTTCGCTTGTGGTTCTAAAGTGTGGTGATGGAAGAAAGGGTCTCTTCTTCTTGTTCTCCTCCTTTGATTTCCCTTGGTAGCCTTCCTTGTATCCTAGGAGGAACCTTGTTTTGGGGGCTGAAAATGGAGGAGAGGGGGCTGAGGCTCTCGGTGGTGGAGAGGATAGAATGAGAGAAATGAGAGAAAAATAAAATCTTCTCTTTACATGCTCCCTTTTATGTTAAGGGGGAAGAGGTAGCAAAATTAGTTTTTGCTTTCCTTCTCCCTTAGCCCCCTTTTTTTTTTTCTTTTTATTTTATTTATTTATTTGTTCTCATCATTCATGATGAAACAAGGGGGAATGAATCCCCTTAATTGTCCTCTTTAAGTCAAGGCAAAGGGAGAGGAAGAGGGAGAGAAAAGAAGGAAGGCAAGTTGCCTTTCTCTTGCTCTTTTCTTGCTTTCTTTTGGCTAGCTTTTACTCTCATCCTTATCATGAGTTTCCCTCCTTTGCTATCAATATATCATTCCTATCCCAACTCGTTATTACCCATTAATCCTATCATTTACATCATGAGAGGTTCAAGGTTCAATCCTTGACCACTCCCTATTTTTATTTCTTTTTATTTCTTTTTGGTTCAACATTCTACTAATATTTTTCTAAGGTAAATTCATCATTCTCATATTTATCTTAAAAGCTTAGTGGGTGTTACATAAATTGACTAATCAAAATATAACTAATAAAATACTTGAATTATTATATTTGGATTTATTCAACTCTCATGGAGTAAAAACACTAAATGGAAGTCTTTACTGCTTAGTCATAATAGTTGACTACTCCAAATGCACTTGGGTTAAATTCTTAACTCATAAATATGAAACTTTTAAAATATTTAGTAATTTCTACAAACAAATAGAAAATGAAAAAGAAATAAAAATTAAAAATTAAAAATATTTAAAGTGATAATGGAGGAGAATTTAGAATCAAAAGTTTATAGATTTTTGTTTGAATAATAGTTATCATCATGAGTTTTCATGTCCGAAGACTCCACAATGAAATGGTTTAGTAAAACGTAAAAATTGAACTTTACAAAAAGCTATAAGAACAATATTAAATGAAAATAATTTACCTAAATAATTTTAGCCTGAAGCTATTAATACAGCTTGTTATGTCTAAAATAGAATTATAATCAACAAATTACTAAATAAAACATCTTATGAAATTTATTTTAATAAAATTCCAAACATAAATTACTTTAAAGTATTTGGATGTAATGTGCATATTTTAAACCTTAAAGATCATTTAGGAAAATTCACCTCAAAAACTCAACAAGGAATTTTTCTTAGATATTCATCTTCAAGTAGAGCTTATAGAGTTTATAATAAATCCACTATAAAAATTGAAGAAACCACTAATGTAACTTTTGATGAAAATGTTAATAACAACATAATTAATCTTGAAAACACTAATAATCAACATAGTTCCACAAATCAAGAAGAAGAAGAACAATTAACACAAAATAAACAAACTGAAAAAACTAACCCACACACTATAAGACCAAACCCTAATCACCCAATTGAACAAATCATAGATAATCCTGAATTAAGGGTTCAAACCAGATCAGCCTTTAGGAACTTAAGTCAAATAGCCCTAATATCAAAAATTGAACCTAAAATCATAAATGATGCATTATCTGAGTCCGATTTGGTAATTGCAATGCAAGAAGAGTTAGGTCAATTTGAAAGAAATTAGGTTTGGGATCTAGCACCTCCACCAAAAGGTAAGTCAATTATTGACACCAAGTAGGTATTTAGGAATAAGTTAGATGATCATGGAGAAATCATAAGGAATAAAGCCCGACTAGTTGTCAAAGAGTTTAGTCAGGTCGAAAGACTCGATTACAACGAGATTTATACCCGGTAGCTAGATTTGAATCAATTAAGATGTTGCTAGCCTTTACAGCATACAAAGGATTCAACTTATATCAAATGGATGTTAAATCTGTATTTTTTAATTGACAAATTAAAGAAGAAGTTTATGTAAGTCAACCATCAAGTTTTGAAGATCTAGAATATCCAAACCATGTCTTTAAGCTCAAAAATGCATTATATGGATTAAAGAAAGTACCTAGGGCTTGGTATGAGAGACTGTCTAGCTTTCTAAATTCAAAGGAGTTTAAAGAAGGTCAAATTAACCCTACACTTTTCATAAAAACTCTTAACTCTAAGATTTTCATAGCCCAGGTCTATGACTTAGTGTTTTGATCAACAAACTCAAAAATTTTAAAAGAATTTATAACTTTAATGGAAAATAAATTTAAAATGAGTCTAGTAGGAGAATTAAACTACTTTCTGTTGGATCGGATGAGTGCGATAGAGAGGGGGGGGGGTGAATATCAGGCTTTTAAAACTTTTCTTTTACTTTAGAAAATAGAGTCTTGCAGCAGAAGGTAGAATGAAAAACTCGTTCGGTTACATGGTTCAAAGTCTAGGTCGACTCCTACTCCAAGGCCCGTGATCCTTAACCGCACCGATGGGCAATCAACTAAATCTCTTCTTTCCGAAAACTTCGGAAGGAAGTAGTGCGTACAAAAGATGAGTAAGATAGTAACAACCTACTCTCTTACTTGAGTCAATTACAATGCAAGCTAATAAATATACCAACAAATATTGAAGTTGAAGCTTTAGTTGGTATTTCCGAACGGAGTAGCTTGAAGAGTTGTATATGACTTGTAGCACAAGCAGCTTGCGCAGAGGAGAGCTTTGAGATGATCAATAAGCATTGTACAACCTCTGACCTCAAGCTTCTTTTTATAAGATCATCGATGTTCGATCGACCGAATCCACTCTCTTCCTTCTATGCTGAGATTCGCTGAGATTTGATCTTCGAGCATTAACTGATCTTTAATGGTTTGGTCGACCGATAACCTTGTTCGATTGACTGAATGGTGAACTTCCCTTCTCGTCGAGATTCACACTTAATGCTCCATTAATGCTTTTACTGTTCGGTCGACCGAACCTCATTTTCAGTCGACCGATCATGATGTAATACCATGTTTGTGAACCTGATCTATTTTTCCAAATTTTCCTATTCGGTCGACTGAACCTTTTTTCGATCGACTGATAAAATACCTTGATCAGTTGACTGAACCTCCTATTCAGTTGACTGAACCCTTGGTAAAATGAAGGTTTCTAAGTACTAGACGTGTGGCCGCTGATAGAGCCTGATTCTAAGTTTTGAGTTAAAAGTTATGACCCTTTGGAGTTCAAGGGGTCATATGATTCTGCAACACAAAGTTAGTTCGATATAACAATAGTATTCTTGCAAAACAAAGTTAGCACAGTTATAATACATGAGTAGTAATATGCATGAGTATAACAGTTAGGATTGTCTTGATATCAACTTGGAAACCTTCCCGATTTCTTCAGTTGGATCAGCGACCTTAGGTTGTTCCCTTCAGGAACCCAACTTCATTGTCGCTCCTCTAGTTATTTACCTTAACCTACCTGCCAAATGTTGGGTCCTCCGGACCTGTTTGGACTTTATTATCTGGTTGTGACTAGGGCTTTCTTGATTGAGTAAATAGCCTGCACACTTAGCCAAATCATCATATCATAACAAGACTTAACTTGAACCTTTGACAACATCAAAACTCAGGTTTGATTCTAGTGCACCTTGCACCAGCACTTTCTAGGACTACAAATTAAACAAACTCAAGAAGGAAACTACGCCCATCAAACTAAATACACAAAAGAACTAATTAGGAAATTTGGTATGGAAAACTCCAAAGAACTAAAAACACCTATGGCAAGTAACATTAATCTAGATAGTGACCCAAATGGTAAAACATTTGACTTCAAATACTATAGAAGTATGATAGGTAGCTTATTTTACTTAACTGCAAACATACCTGATATATTATTTATAGTAAGTATGTGTGCTCGTTATCAAACATGTGCTAAAGAATCCCACCTATCTTGTGTTAAAAGAATAATTAAATATCTTAAAGGAACAATTAATGTAAGAATATGGTACTCAAGAACATTAAATTTTAAATTAGTTGGCTATTCAGATTCAGATTATGCCGACTGTAAGTTAGATATAAAGAGTACTAGTGGAGATTGTCAACTACTAGGTTCATCTTTAGTTAGCTGGTTTAATAGAAAGCAACATTGTGTTGCCTTATCTACTAATAAAGTCGAATACATAGTAATGGGTGAATGTATAGCTCAACTGCTATGGATGCCCCACACTTTAAAGGATTTTAATTTAAATTATAAAAATGTAAAAATATTTATTGATAATATAAGTTCTATAAATCTAATAAAAAATCTAGTACATCACTCTAAAACTAAACATATAGAAGTAAAACATCACTTTGTTAGGGATCATGCCACTAAAGGAAATATTGAACTTAATTATATTGACTCTAAATCTTACTTAGCTGATATATTTACTAAGCCTTTACTTGAAACTGAATTTAGCAACTTAAAAAGACAATTAGGTATGTGTTTCATAGAATAGGGTTTTGTATCTTTTCACACATTTTTGAAAGATATTACTTAATAGTTTTTTTTCAAAACTATTTTCAAAATTCCCCTTTTCAAAATTTGTTTCAAAATAGATTTTTAAATATTTTATCTTTTTAGACTAGCCTAGGTCTTATTGTAGAAATACATGTGCCTATAGTTTTAGCATCCAGCATCTCACAAGCACAATAGGATACCTTGCTTGTATATTTTGAAGCCTAGAATGGTGTGCAATGCTTAGGTCTTAGGCCAAGATTTCAGATGCTTAAGTCAGTGCATCGCTATAAATCTCGGCTTTAAGCAAAATATATTGATCAATTTAGAAAATCCACCTAGTAACAAACTAGTTAGAATGATATGCTCAAATTGACCAACCTAAATAAGTAGCTGTTATCTTGTGGTGGTCAGCTAAGTATGAATGTTGGATATTTCATCATAAGGACATTTTTTTCTAGTTTTAAAATTCATGTTTGGACTTTTAGGTACTTATCAATTTTAGGGGGAGTATTAATAAAATTTTCTCAATATTGTTTTCAAATTATTTTCAAAAATATGATTTTTTCAAACTTTTTCTTTAAAAAATCTTTTCCAAAATTATTTTCAAATCATTATAAATTATTAAACTAACATTTAATTTCCAGAGTCATTTTTTAATTTATCTTTACAAACTTTCGATTTCACTTTCTCTTTACTCTCAAAATTATTTTTACATTATTCTTTAACTTAGCAATTTTTTAAAATTATTTTGCCTTCACAAATTTGTAACTCTAAGATATTTTCTATCTTAACTTATCAAATTCTTCAAATTTTAAAATTATTATATCTTCAATGTTCAAATTTATACAAAGATTTAACTTTAACTTTTTGGATCCTTGCTTAAATTTTTTTATAGCCTTATTTTCAAAACCATATTTCAAAACTCTAAAGTTATGTTTCCCCTATTTTTGATGTATGTCAAAGTTGGAGAGATAGTGAATTCAGGGAGGAGTTAGAGTTGTTAAACTCAGGGAGAGTAAAGTGAAAAATAAAAATACTTGATTACTTATATTTTTACATGTGTTAACTTAACTGTGAACCATGGTTGCCAAATATCAAAAAGGGAGAGATTGTTGGTGTATGGCGCACCAGAATCAAACCTGAGTTCTGATGTTGTCAAAGGTTCAAGTTAAGTCTTATTGTGATCTAACAAGTTAACTGAGTGTGCGGGCTATTTACTCAACCGGAAAAGCCCTAGTCACGACTAGGTAGGAAAGACTTAGTAGATTGTGGAAGCCAGGCGAAAAGACCAAGTGGGTCGAGACACTTGGCAGGAAAGCTCGATAGGTTTGGAGGACCAAAGATTGAGGGAAAGTCCTGGGTGGCCGATCCAATGCTAAGCAACAAAGTCTAAACAGGTCTAGAGGACCAAGGTTTGGAAGGTAGTTTGAGGTAAGCAACTGGAGGAGTGACAGTAAGATCATGTTTCGGAAGGGAACAAACCCTAGGTCCTTGATCCAATTAAAGAAATTAGGAAGGTTTCTAAGTTGAGATCAAGACAGTTCTACTGTCTAATATTACTTATGCATTATATATATTACTTTGCTAACCTTTGTGTTACAGGAATATTCTATTTAACTTTGTGTTGCAGGTTCATCCTGATTGGTTGATCGAACGTAGGGATCGGTCAACCGAACCAGCTTGACTCAGACCAGAGATCAATTCAGACCAAAGCAGAGCACCTTCCGATCGAGGCTTGATCGATCGATCGAACCAAAGGATTGGTCGACCGAACCCTGATGATGTGGCATAATACAGATCGATGAGAAGCAAAGATGGAAGCTAGCAAGATCGATCGACCGAAGTAAAGGATTGGTCAACTGAATGATCTTCACATTAAAGGCACATTAATGAAGAATCTCGATGAATGGGGAAAGCTCACCATTCGATCGACCGAACAATAGGATTGGTCAACCGAATCATTAAGTGTCATCAATGCTCAAAGATTAGATCTGATCGGAGCTTAGTGAAGAAGGAAGGGAGATGGTTCGGTCGACTGAACCTGAGGATCAGTCGACCGAACGTTGACCATTCTTATAAAAAAAGGTCAAGGTCCGAGGCTCAACAACAATTCAATTCACTAGTTCATCTTTGTGAAAAGCTGCTCATACTACTACTCTACGCTTCATCTTCAAGCAAGCTAATAATTCAATCAAGTGCCGATCGAGCTTCATCTTTCATCTACTGTCGATATAATTTTATATTACTTTCATTATACTTAGTTTCAATAAGATAGTAGGTTGTTGGTATCTTATATTACTCATTGTATGAATTGCTTCTTTTCGAAGGTCTCAGAAAGAAGAATTATAGTGAATTGTCCAACGGTGCGATCAAAGATCGCGGGTCTTGGCATAGGAGTCGACCTAGTCTCCGAACTAAGTAATCGAATTGTGTTTTTTATTTTTTCGCTGCACTACATTGGTTTAAACGTTTAAAAAGAAAAGATTTTTTAAAAAATGATATCGCCCCCCCCGGCCCCCTTATCACACTTTCTCAACCCTTCATCTAGTGAGCTTAAAAACTCTAGGGTAAGGTAGGAATAAGTTGATTGGTGCGAGTACATCATGTCATTCCAGTTGAAGGCACTAATTAATCAATATATATCTTCTTTAATTCTCAAGACTTCCATAGTAGTAGGGTCCAAATATCTAGTGCATACTAACTTTCGGGTAACGAGATTATCAAATCTAGACTTTTACTCATTATTCCTAAAAGTAATATCATATTCGTTATCATTACTTTTGTCGTATGAAATCCGTTTGCCTTTATCTTTGGAAGAAACCTTCCCTTTTCCTTTGTCCTTCCTCGGATCATCACCTCTGCTAGATCCACCACTTCCATGATGAATCCTTTTCAAAATGTTAGATATGATTGAAAGACAAGTATGGGAGAGTGATTATTCAAGAGGCAAGGGGGTGTTCTTGAAGAAATGAGGAGGAATCTTGAGAGAGAGGAGAAGATCTTGGGGAAGAGAGGAAATCTTGGGGGGAGAAGGAGGGGAGAACTCTTAGATCTAGATTTAGGTCTTAAGAGGAAGAGATCTAAGAACTTTGGAGGAGAAATTTGAGATGGAGATGTAGAGGGAGAGGAAGATTGTTAGCTCTTTCTAAGGCTTGATGAGAGAGAAAAATTGGGGTTGAAAAGGGGAAGAAAAAATTGAATGTCTTGGTCGTGTCAAATGACATGACCTTAGCTTGAATGTCCTCTGTCAAAATCACACAGCCATGTCAAATGACAAGGCCACTCCTCAGATCCTCTTGGTCAAATCGACATGGCTGTGTCAAATGACATGGTCGTACCTTGAATAGGCTTAGCCAAATCGACATGACCATGTCAAATGGCATGACCATGACCTTCCCTTCTCTAGAGGATAGACATGGTCGTGTCTAACAAACACGCCCGATTCTTGAGGTGTGTGTACTATTAAGCTTCTCCATGGCTTTCCTCCTTTCCGTCTTCATCGGTGTATCCATGCTCATGGGAGGTTCATGGCCAGCTCATGGATGCCATAATAAACCTAAAAACAAAATTAAAGAATGCATTAGACATAATGATAAAGAAAGGAAAATGAAAAATAATTGAGGAAGAAGTACTTGGGTTGCCTCCCAAGCAGCACTTATTTTAGGTCTTTAGTTCAACCCTATCTCAGATCAAGCTAGAGTTAAATCCATGGAGGGATGGGTTTTCCCTCCTAAGGTTTGTATTTCTTATTCTTCCATCATCTTTTCTCTTGTTGGACAAATATATTTTTTTATCTTTTATTATGGGGCTCCATTCTTTATTTGCCAGACTCAAAACAATATTCGGTTCCCATGAGGGTGAAACATATCTGTGTCTTACTGGAATTCATTTAACATGCTACAAAAGCTTTTAAGAAAATAAGCATGACTAGAGGATTTAGATAAATAAAAGTATAATCTTTCCTCACCTATCACTAAAGATAGTTTATGATATTGCACATCAATCAAAACTCCTATGGTGGTGAGGAATTGCCTCTCCAGAATTATTTAGATCTTTGGATCCTTTTCCATGTCTAGCATGACAAAGTCAGTGGGGATGATATAGTCTCCCACCTCCACTGGCACATCTTCAATGATATCCATTAGGTATCTACATGTATGGTCTACGAGTTGCAGTGCCATAGTGGGTAACTTAAAATTTTTGAGACTTAACTTATTACAAATTAAAAAAAGGAATGAGGCTAACACTCCCCCCCGCCCCCCCCCCCCCCACCCCCCCGCTAAAATTATAAAAAATCTTTATCAATGATTGTGGTTCATATCTTACAAGAGAAACTTCCTAGATCTTGAAGCTTTAGCAGTACGGTGTTCAGAAGTAAAGCGTTGCACTCCTCAGTTAGTGCCACAATCTCGTAACCTTCATTCTTTGTTTTGTTCGACATAATTTTTTTTCAGAAATTTAGCAAATTTTAGTATTTGGTGTAGTGCACCAATCAAAGAGACTTCAATGTAGAGTTCTTTAGCTTTCTTTAGAAATTTATCAAATTCTTCATCCTTTTTGGTATTGGATAATCTTTGGAGAAATGAAATTTCTTAACTTTGGGTAACTGGTGGAGGAAGCTCTTCAACCTTATCGGTACTCTCCTCCTCCTCTTCTGTGTCACTTAAGTGAGATGAAGAAGGAGAGGGCTCTGTTAGAGTGTATACTAAAAGCCTAGCTTTTGTATAAACATTTATTTAGAAATAAAGAATCACAATGGTCAAATACCTACATTTATTTGTTAAGTGTAGTTGTTCAATTAATTTATATTGTAGATAACATGGTGTGTGGTGTCACACACAGAAGATCATATTATCAGTTCTTTATAAATTATAAATAGTTGCTCACGACTAAGATGGAAAGGAACAAACCATTGGAATAGTTGTAGTGTAATTAGGTATTAGTTTATCTTGACTAATAAATTACACTAGTACACTTTAAGTGTATTGAGTAGGACCATTTTAGGTAAGTTCTTTTTATACTGACTTGATAAAAAAACTAGACCTTAGTTATTATGGAAGTATGTGCTCTTAATCCTAATATAATAACAAACGCATATATTTACTATTTATTTCTTTGACTTATCAATGAGTGAGATTTAGCTCGATAAATCAATAAGCCCGATAAGTTGAGAAATGATATTACTTATAGTGTGTGTTGTTGATTATAGAAGGAAACTGTGTCCTAGTAATCTAGGTTGATAATGTCCCCAAGAGAAGCTCATAAGGATTGTCATGTTAAACCCTGCAGGTGGACTTAGTCCGACATGATGATAAGGTTGAGTGGTACTACTCTTGGACTGAGATATTAATTAAAATGAGTTGTCAGTAACTCAATTAATTAGTGGACATCCGACATCTTAAAAATAGGGAGACTAACACTCTCATAATAAGAAGGAGCCCAAAATGTAATTTGGGATTGCTGTGGTAGTTCAATAATAATTCTTTAGTGGTATGAATTATTATTGATGAAGTT
Source organism: Zingiber officinale (assembly GCF_018446385.1). Taxonomy (NCBI): domain Eukaryota; kingdom Viridiplantae; phylum Streptophyta; class Magnoliopsida; order Zingiberales; family Zingiberaceae; genus Zingiber; species Zingiber officinale. Next base: position 57,012,940 of record NC_055998.1, on the reverse strand, counting down.
AAGTTGTGTGTTCGGGGCGAACACGGGAAGCTTAATTTCATCGGGAGACCAAAACCAATTCCTCCTCTCGGTCCCTATCGTAGCCTCTTGTATATAGAGAATTATATCCACCTATACCCACCTTCTTACCCATCCTAATGGGGTCGGCCGAGCTAGCTTGAAACCCAAGCTAGGGCCGGCCAAGATCAAAGGATTGACCCAAGTTAATTGGTCGGCCATGGCTTGGAGTCCAAGCTTGATTGGCTGGCCATATTAAAAGGAATTTTATTTTTATTTAAAATTTTTTCTTAATGTAGATATCATGGTTTTAAGAGAGAGTTTAAAATTTAAATCTTTCCTTTTATAGCTTTCTACAAAAGATTAAGAAAAGATTTGAAATCTTTCCTTATTTGTAGATTGAAAGATGGATTTTAATTTTAAGAAAACTTTCCTTTTTTAACCATGTTCATAATTTAAAAGAGAGTTTAAAAAATTAAATATTCCCTTTTATAAGTTTCTACAAAAGATTAAGAAAAGATTTGATATCTTTCCTTATTTGTAGATTGAAAGGAGATTTTAATTTTTAGAGATAACTTTTCTTTTTGGAAATCATCCACATGTTTAAAAGAAAGATTTTAATTTATAAAATTTCCTTTTTACAAACCACCATGAAGGGAAAAATTATTGGAGAAATTTTTTAGGAAGTTTTAATTCTTGTGTTAATTAAAACTCTCCTTGTTTTGGAGATTAAAGTGGTCGGCCATGTTGTTTAAGAAAAGGGAAATTGATTTTAAATCAATTAAATTTTCTTTTTCATGGTAAAAGAATTAAGGAAGTTTTTATTTAAATTTCCTTATTTGCCAAGACCAAGGATTATAAAAGAGGGGGTAGAGGTGCCTTCATGGCTAACAACTCTTATTCTATTGCTTGGAAGTTCTCTTGGTGTGGCCGACACTCTCTCTTCTCCCTTTCCCTTTGCTCTCTTCTCCTTGGTGGTGGTGGTGGCCGGATTTTAGAGGAAGAGGAAGAAAGTTTTTGGGTGGTGTTCATCTTGGAGGATCGTCGCCCACACAACGTCCAAGGCGAGGCGAGGAATACAGCAGAAGATCTTAAGCATCATGCTAGTTATTTCTTTTTGTAAGAATTCCAAACACAAGAGGCATATGATTCTAGAGTTTTTGGAATTGTTTTGAATTTGTGTTTCTTTTGTTTTATTTTTTGAATTTGTGATTCGATTGTTCTTTTTGGTTAACTTAGAGTTATTTAAGGAAATTAACTATTAGCTTTCCTTAAAAGGCTTTGTCTAGGCAGTGGTGGTTGCTCCCATATCCAAGAAGGCCATGTAGAAATTAATATTTAATTGAATTTATAACATAGATTGATTTGGATCAATAGTGTTAAGTTCCGCTTGCGATCTAAGTCTAAATCGTTAAGAACAGATAAGTTAAGTTTGGAATCAATAATGTTAAGTTCCGTTTGTGATTCCAAATTTAACTTCTAAAGAACACAATAGGTTGTTTAGGAAAGGTTCGACATTTGTACAAAATTTTTGTACAGTAGAATTGGTATAATTTTCCTAGGACTAGCCAACAATTGGAGCTCTGATACCATACAATAGGAGCTCTGATACCAATTGTTGGTTAGTCCTAGGAAAATCGTACCGGTTCCACTGTACAAAAATTTTGTACAAGTGTCGAACCTTTCCTAAACAACCTATTGTGTTCTTTAGAAGTTAAATTAGGAATCGTAAACGGAACTTAACATTATTGATTCCAAATTTAACTTATCTGTTCTTAATGGTTTAGACTTGGATCGCAAGCGGAACTTAACACTATTAATCCAAATCAACCTATGTTATAAATTCAATTAAATATTAATTTTTAAAATTGGCTTCCAGGACTGCATGACGAGGTACATGGCCTTCTTGGATATGGGAGCAACCACCACTGCCTAGACAAAGCCTTTTAAGGAAAGCTAATAGTTAATTTCCTTAAATAACTCTAAGTTAACCAAAAAGAACAATCGAATCACAAATTTGAAAAATAAAACAAAAGAAACACAAATTCAAAACAATTCCAAAAACTCTAGAATCATATGCCTCTTGTGTTTGGAATTCTTACAAAAAGAAATAACTAGCATGATGCTTAAAACAATTGCTAATTATACCTTCTCTTTGTATGCTAATGACCTCGAGATCTTCTGCTGTATTCCTCTTCTAATCTCGGACGTTGTGTGGGCAACAATCTTCCAAGATGAGAACCACCCAAGCCCTTCTTCTCCTAGCAAGTTTAGGCCACCACAAAAACTCCAAGGGATGTGAGGTTCGGCCACCACCACCAAGCTCCAAGGGATGCTAGAAACAAAGCCTCCTTTCTCTCCTTCTTCTCTTAGCTAGAACCGGCCACCATGGACTTCTCTTGTGTTGATGCCGCCGGCCACAAAGGAGGAAGAGAAGAGAAGGAGAAGAGGCCCTAGGGCTGGCCACACCAAGGAGGAAAAGAGAGGAAGAAAATAGAATATATGCTTAAATAGAATCATCTGTCTTGTAAACTAGCATATAATCTCTAGTCCCTCTAAGGTACTTTAATATATGCTTTACGACAGTCCAGTGTCCTTGTCTTGGATTACTTTGATATCTGCTAACTATGCGCTGGGCAAAACAGATATCCAATCTCGTACACAGTATTACATACATTAGGCTTACGATAGCCGAAGCATAAGGAATTGTCTTCATGTCCTTTATCTCCTTTGATGTCTTCGGAGACATTTCTTTAGATAAAGCTACTCCATGCCTAAAAGGTAGAAAACCTTTCTAGGAGTCTTGCATGATAAAATGAGCAAGGATTGTATCGATATATGAAGTTTGGGATAAGCAAAATATTCTTTTCTTGCGATCCCTTATTACTTTGATCCCAAGAATATATGCATTCTCCCAAGTCCTTTATATCAAATTTGTTTGGACAACCATACTCTTACTTCCGACAACATTTTGATATTGTTTCCAACTACCAAAAATGTCATCTACGTATAGTACAAGAAATACTACCACGTTTCCATCACACTTCTTGTATACACAAGACTTATCCGGTTATTAAATAAATCCATAGGTATGAATTACTTTATTAAACTGGATGTTCCAAGACCTTGAAGCTTTGCTTCAGTCCATACACTAATTGAGCTTGCACACAAGATGCTCGTTGCCCTTTGCAATAAAACCTTCTGGTTGCTTTATATGGATATTTTCTTCAAGACTTCCATTAAGGAAAGATGTCTTGACATCCACTTACCAAATCTCATAGTCCATATAGATAAAAGAATCTGGATAGACTTAAGCACAGCTACCGGCGAAAAAGTTTCCTTTTTCAACAAGCCTTGCTTGGAAAATTTCCACCTTCATGTCTACCCCTCTTTTCCTATTGTAGACATATTTACTCCCAATGGATTTTACACCATTTGGTGGTTCTACAAGCTCCTAGACTTTATTAGAATACATATATTCTAATTCTGTATTCATTGCTCTTTATAAAGATGCTGCATCTTTATCTTGGAGTGCTTTGTCATAGGTCCGGGAATTAGGTTCATGTTCACCAAGGATCAAGTCCAAAGACTCTCCCAAAATATGAATATTTTAGGTTGCCTAACAACCCTCCCACTACGACGAGGCACTTTCTGTAATTGTGTATCATTTGTGATACGTGTTGTAGTTTCTTGTGATATTTCATCTTGTACAGTTGGTACTTAGATTAGATGTGTCATTTATTATTTTCTTAAGAACAAATTTACTTATGGGCTTATGGTTTACATAGTCCTCTTCTAAAAATCGAGCATTGGTGCTAACAATGACCTTCTGATTTTTAGGACTATAAACCTCCTTTAGTTTCTCTAGGATAACCTACAAACAAGTGAACTCCTGCCCAACTTATCAGTGTCTCTCATGTGCTAGACCACCCAAATCCGAATATGCTTCATACTAGGCTTACGCCTATTCTGTAATTCTATGGGAGTAGAGAGTTTTGACTTAGAAGGTACTATGCTCACTTCCGTTTCCAGTGTATATCCTCAAAATGAATTTTGATAATTCTAAATAACTGATCATTGATCTAACCTTCATTCTACTACACCATTCTATTGGGGTGTACCAGGTGCAGTTAGTTGGGATTGAATCCCAACTTCTGATAAGTGACTCCTAAACTATTCCAAGAGGTACTTTCCACTACGATCTCAACATAGTGTCTTGATACTTTTACCTTGACGTTACTCCACATCAACCTCATACTCTTTGAACTTATCAAAGCACTTAGACTTGTGGCGCATCAAGTAAATGTACCCATATTTTGAATAGTTGTCTATAAAATAGATGAAATATTCAAAACCATCTCTTTCCTGGATAGTCATAGATCCACACAAATCAGAATGAACCAATTCCAATACATCTTTGGCTCTATGCCCCTTAGACTTAAAAGCTTCTTGGTTATTTTTTCTTCCAAGTAAGACTCGTAGGTTGGAAAGATTTCCACTACCAATGAACCCAAGAGTTCATTGGTTATTATCCTTTGAATCCTACTCAAGTTAATATAACCTAGCCTTATATGCCAAAAATATGCTTGGTTCATTTCCGAAAGTTGCTTTCTCTTATTAAAGTTAGAAGATGTGTTATTAATTTCCATTTATTACATCGTGGGAGTTATTGGATTATAAATTGTCAACCAACATACCAGAACAGATAACTTCCCTATTTTTCTTGATAACAAATTTGTTATCAAAATAGACAAAATATCTATTTTTTGATAGTTTAGAAACCGAAATCAAGTTCTTTCTAAACTTGGTATATAAAGACAATTTTCTCAAAATCCACTTTTTATTCCTATGATAGGATAAACATCTCCCACTGCAATAGCTGCTACTTTTGCAGTAGTGTCCATGTAGACGGTGTTTCCCCTTCATATAGTTGTCGAGTTTCCTAGAAACCCTGCAATGAATTACAGACATGATCAGTAGCTCCTGTATCTACACACCAGGTACCAGTAAATAATACCACTAAACATGTATCAACTAATGAATAAAATACACCTATATTGTTCTTAGTTCTAAGAGGACAGTCTACCTTAATGTCCAAGTCCTATTTTCAATCATTATAATTGGGACCACTAAGTCTATCCTATAGTATAACAGCTAGGGGATTGACCAACATTTTAAATCCTAGGAATCATAAAAAAATTTGGTCAAGACCAACTTCTTAAAAAAACCCCGTGAATTTTATATGCCACAATAGTGTGGACGTATACAAAATCAAAGAGGAGATTTTATCCATTAATTTTATTATCTCGTCAACCTTACTTTATGACGAATAAAATTAATAGTTGGTCTATTTTTGATCAAATATTTGGTCAAAACTTTGAATTTAAAATAATATTGATTCCTCAAAACAATATCATTTAAATTCACCAACACCTCTAACACCGTGAATTTTGTATGCCAGGTTAGTGTGGACATATGCAAAATCAAACATTTGTAAGAGGAGGGTCTTATCCATTAATTATCTTGTCATCCTTAAATTACCTCAAACGCCATGAGTTTTGTATGTCACATTAGTGTGGACGTATACAAATTCATTTATTTGTAAGAGGAGGTTTTACCCAATTTATTTTGTCAACCTAGCTTTATGACAAAATTACCTCAAACATCATGAATTTTGCATGCCACGTTAGTGTGGACGTATACAAATTCGAACATTTGTAAGAGGAGGGTTTCACCTAGCTTTATGACAAATTAATAGTTGGTATTCCTTTGGTCCCGTAAAACAATATCAGTGACTCCGTTGGGGAGGATACTATTGAATGCGTCTAAGTGTATACCATTACTTGATACTTAGTCCATTAAATAGGATTATGCCCCTTCAGTTGGAGAAGATCATACGCTCCTAAATAATTTCCTATAACCATCTATAAAGAAAGTTTGATCTAGTGATCTGCAACAAACCCATCTGTTGTGGAGGGAGGCACTCAGAGCCAACACGCAAGCTTATTGCATCACTTACAAACCAGTAATGGAGACCGTGAAATTTATTTAAAAATCCCTCTCCCACTTAGTTTTTTAAAGTGAGGAATTTTAACCTATGCTAGCATACATCACATGCATATCACAGTAAATAAAAGCAATAAATATGAAAATTAAATTTTCAACTATTATGACTTCTTCCATCACTGTTCTTCGTGTGTTCCAACTCTGGCTGCTGCCATCTTTAGCCACCGCCATCGGGTCCATGTCGTCGGGTCCATCGAGCTTCCTTTTCTGCTGCGCCTCTGGTCCTCCAATAGCACCACGCCCCGTAAGGATACTGATCCTGTCTGAGAAGCTAAACACGACGGAGATCCGGAAGAAGAAACCCACTGCTGGTGGAGAAAAAAATACCTATAGAGCACCGATCCGAGAAACCCAAAGCGGATCGGGGAGATGAAACCTCAAGAGTGTCTTCTCGATGCAAGATACCAATGGAGATGAAGAGATCCGATCGAAGACAAACCCAGATCCGGAGCTCCCAAAGCTGCCTGCACACAAGAGACCAACTAACACTACCGTCAGTGACCTAAGACCAGGGTGGGAATCCCTGGTTAGGCCCTCCGACGCTCAAGTCAGTGATCTCTCTTGGTGTGGAAGAAGGAGAAAGAAGATGAACAGTAGTTGAAAAATTAGGGTTATGAATGTGCGCAATGATGTGAACCTGTGAACTTACCTAGCCAACGGAGAGGATTTCCCTTTTTATACCACTTCATATAACCTCCGTAGTCATGAAGTGGACCCCGGTTTATTAGAGTTTGTTATGAGATGACGTCAGCTGCGTACTTGTGGTAGATGATTTTTAAGGAATCTTTTTCGTACCCCAGATATACCTTCTTTGTCGTTTAGTACCTGCAAAATAATCTGGAAGCATATTTCCCACCAAAATATAACACCTGTTATGTATTTACATATTACAGATATCTTCATTAATTATCTTATTTGAAATATTCATCTATGATCCTTCCTCATGCGTCTTCTATTTACACCTCTTTTCATGTTAATATTCAGTATCTTTCCAAGGTATTGATCGACCGGCCCGCACTGGCTCTCCTATCGGGGTATGTCCCGACCGATATTAGCCTACCTCCTTCCTGAAGTTATGTCCCGGTCGATATTACCCTACCTTTATCATGAAGGTATGTCCCGACCAATATTAGCCTACTTCCTTTAAAGTATATAGGTCTTTCTCCTGGGAGGCGTATTTCGGTCGATATAGGTTTATCTCCTATCAGGGTATGTCCCGCCCGATATTAGCCTACCTCCTTCCTGAAGTTATGTCCTGGCCGATATTACCCTACCTTCATCATGAAGGTATGTCCCGACCAATATTAGCCTACTTCCTTTAAAGTATATAGGTCTTTCTCCTGGGAGGCGTATTTCGGTCGATATAGACTTATCTCCTATCTGGGTATGTCCCGATCGAAATTAGCCTACCTCCTTCCTGAAGTTATGTCCCGGCTGATATTACCCTACCTTTATCATGAATGTATGTCCCGACCAATATTAGCCTATCTTTTTTGCTTTTCTTTCTTCCTTTTCTTTCCTCATCAGGAGACCCACAAAACCTAACCCATATCACTAGCCTTCCCTTCAAGTCTAGTCGAAGGAGGTGTAGACGACTGACTAGACATAAGTACGGTCTTGTCTTTTCCTACCCGTGACTCTGCTCCGGATTTTGAAATGACCTCACAGATTTTGTGTATCACTGTCTTAGTAAATTAAGTATAGCAATCCTGTAAGCCTTTTGCTTCTTTAAATAGGGCTACAACCTTCTCTTCATCCACAACCCATCTCAGTTCTTTTCCTTCCTTGCCACATTTTATTGCTAAGGCTATGGTCTCGGATCCTCCCCTTTGGGGGCGATTTTTGTTGGACCAGGTGAGATCTATATATGAGTTTGTTGGGATTTTTGTTCCAGCTACCTCTGGAGTTCAAGGGATTGTCCTGTAACACCCATAGGGTTCTTAGCAAAAAAGTTTTAGAATAATTTTTATCATGAATAAAAAATATTCCTTAGTTAAATTTTTGCTCCTAGCCGAACACTTAAACAAACAAAATAGAAATAAAAATATATATAAGGTCTAGGATTTGAACTCTAGACCTCCCACTAGATGCATGAATAAGATAACCATTAGACCAAGAGTAATTGTGGTTGAAAAGAGAGGGAAACTATAGTTAAAGGTAAAGAGGTAAAAGCTCTTCTCTTGGGAAGAGAAGTTAGAATTGTCTTCTTCCTCTCTAATTAAGAGATGCTCTAGACTATTCTTTTCTTGCTCTCTAAGAAGGGATGCATCTAGACAATGTTTTCATTAAGAAGAGAGTAAAGGAAAGGAGGAAGAAAAATATAGTTTTTCCTCCTCCTCTCATGATGAATAAAAGGGAGAAATGAAAAATGAGTTGGCATTTTGCTCACATTCTCTCCTACTCTCTCTTTCACCGTGACTCTCCCTCCCTCTCCTCTTCTTGCCGAGACCAAGGAGCAAGGAAGCTCTCCTCTAGGAAGGATTCACAAGCAAGGTTCCCTCCTTAGAGAATTTAGTGAAGGATGTGAGTATCCCCTCACTGCAGTACAAGTAGCTTCGATCGGTTTCAATCGTAAACGTTTTCTTTTGAAATTTTAAAGATGTCTCTCTTGTAAATTTCAGTCAAGGTAAATATGGGTAGTCACTTAGGGCATGATAGAAAAAAAAAAGACTAAGGCCCTACTTACCATGTTTCGGCCTAGGACACAAGAAGGGTGAGATTAAATTTTCTTGTGAGAACATACTTGATTTTAGGCTTCCATGAGGTGTGGATTTTATATGTTGATGGCTTAGTTTCATAATTCGTGTTGTGAAAAAAAAAAAGACTAACTTATCATATGATTTGGCCAAAATGATTTTTAGGCCTTAAGTTAAGAATTTTGGATAGAAATCATGGTAGTTGTACTCCTTCATGATGTATAAAATTTTTACATGTTGATAACCTAAGCTTTTATGTTTTATATGAAATGAAAACCATGAAGACCCTACTGATATGTTTCGGCCTAAACAAAATAAATGGTTTAGGGTTAGAGTTTTGAACTCAATCATGCTTATTCATGAAGTATAATGCCTTGTATGTGCTTAGATCAAGTTTGCATGATATATGGTTAAGTTTTATGCTTCATATGGAATAAAATGGTATGAAACCCTACTGATATATTTCGGCCAAATTGAGATAAATAAGTTAGGGTTAGAATTTTGAATTCAAATAGTCTTATTCATGAAGTATGGTGACTTGTATGTGCTTGTACAATGCCTTGTATGTACTTAGATTAAATTTGCATGTTATATGTTTAAGTTTTATGCTTCATATGGAATAAAATGATATGAAACCCTACTGATATGTTTCGGCCAAATTGAGAAAAAATAGGTTAGGGTTAGAGTTTTGAACCCAAATAGGCTTATTCATGAAGTATAATGCCTTGTATATGCTTAGATCAAGTTTGCATGTTATGTGATTAAGTTTTATGATTCATATGGAACAAAATGATATGAGAACCCTACTGATAGGTTTCGGTCAAATTAAGATAAATGGGTTAGGGTTAGAGTTTTGAACTCAAACATGCGTATTCATGAAAAATAATGTCTTGTATATGTTTGGAACAAATTTGCATGTTATGTGTTTGAGTTTTTATGCTTCATATGGAATAAAATAATGTGGAAACCTACTGATGTGGTTCGGCCAAGATGGATTAATTGGATTAGGAAAGAGTTTAAACCTAACTAAACATGCTTATGTATTCCCATGATATGTAGCCTTTGATTTATGAGCAGATTAAGCTTTCATGCTTCATGATATGATGAAAATATGCCTTATGATATGTTGCATTTCTATGTCTTATGATATGATAGACTTATGACATGATGTGCCATGTTAATGATATGATATGCTATACTCATGATATGATATGCCATGTTCATGATATGTATGCTAAGTTCATGAGATGATATGCCATGTTTGATGATTTGAAAATAACATGTTATACTTTATGTTATGATAGGACCATGTTATGTTTCATAATGCATGTATGAATGACTTATGTAAGAGTAAAAGCCTAAAGAGTTGCTTCCCTTAAGTTGGGACCAAGAGCACTCTTCATGTTATGAAAAAGAGCTGCTTCCCTTAAGTTGGGATCAAGAGCACTCTACATGCTATGGTAAAGAGATGCTTCCCTTAAGTTGGGATCAAGAGCTCTCTTCATGATATGACAAGAATTATGACAAGTATGATATGATATGACATGCATGATATTTTACTTTGTAAGGCTTGTACCAAGGGTGGGCTCCATAAGCGCCCCGGGGTCGACGGACTATGAACGGATCTCGTTAAGGGATGGGCTCCTTAGTACGCCCCTAGGTCAACGGACTATGAACGGACCTAGATCCCTAGTAGGTTCGGGGCTAGCTACCCTGTCCTAGGGATTGTGCGCATTTATGTTTACATGTGGTACAAGCCGGGGCCCTTCTCATGTTGATGATATTATGTTCAAGTATATGTATACGATATGTTTTACAAGAAGCATGATGCAAACGTTCATTCTATGATGCATGTTTTGAAAATCATTCTACATCTTGCATCTACATGTTCACATGATATGAAATCCTTACATGAAAATAAAAAGAAGATATGATATGCTCACCTGACATGATATATGTTTTGATAGGTGTTTCTATGATACGTTTCATGATATGAATTCACATGACATGATAGATTTTCATGAGACATACTTATATGATATGATATGTTATGATGTGTACTTACAAGCTATGACACATTTTATCCCATGCTATGTTGTGTTCCTTATATGATAGGAGACGATTATGTTATGTTCTTCCATACCATTTGATGATATGATATGTTTGATTTCATGTGTCACTTTATGTATTATTGTGATTCGGATTTATGAGTAGGAAAGGAGCTCACTAAGCCCTTTGGCTTATAGCTACACGTTTTCCTTGTACTGCAGATAAAGGCAAGGAATGGATCAGTTAAGGGGAGCAGCAGGAAAGGCGATGAAGATGTGTGTGGAAGTGCTGGTGGATAGATCTATTTATGCTTTTGGGTTATCTAAGTTATGCATGTGAACAATGTTGGACCTATGCTTATGATAATGTTCAACTAGTATGATATCCTACTCATGTTATGTTGGTACGTTTGATTTCACATGCCATGTTAAGTGAACTAGATGCATATGGTAGATGTCAAAAAAAAATATATAAGTCTTCCGCTGCCATGAATCCATATGCATTAGTAAATGATGTCTATGTTAAGTGACGTCCGTCCCTCTAGGGTAGCCTTAGGGGTACCTGTAAGGGTGGGCGTTACAGTTTGGTATCAGAGCAGGTCCGCCTTTCCACTACACACACATCAAGCCTTCATCCTGTCGCTCCAAGTAAGAATTTTATGCTTAAATTTTATTTTGATATGATATTTATGCTTAATCCATTTTTTTTATGATGTTTGATAATATGCATGCTTGTTATCTTTATTTATTTAGTTATCCCATTTTTAGTTTAGGTATACATGATGGTAGACTAGGAACAACAATAATCTTAAGGTAGCCTGGTTTTGAATAATGATAACTTATACTAGCTTGTTGTGATTTATGAAGATAAAGCATGGTTAGAACACAAAATACCAGAGCAGATGAGACGGTACCTCCACCTGATCTGATGCATGTGGTTACCGAGCTCCAGCGTCAGGTTACGGAACAGCAACAAACGATCGCTGCATTGATGAATCAGCAAGGGAATCCTGCTACCCACCAGGGAACCTGAATGCGATACCCATTATACCTACAGCTGTACCAGTACCTCCGGCACCGGTACCACCGGTAGTTCTAGTTCCAGTGGTTCGACAGGAGGCATATCTGATTCAGTGGCAGAGACTTAAGCCAGAAGCTTTCTCTGGACATTGTGAGCCATGGGACGCTCAAGCATGGTTCAAAACCGTGGAGAGCATAGTGGAGTTACTAGATTGGCCTGAACATGAAAAGGTCAAATGCGCATCATTCTGCCTTACCGGAGATGCCAGGATGTGGTGGGACAGAGTGAAAGCAAGGAGACAAATAAATCAGATGAGATGGATGGACTTCGAGACTGAATTCTTCGAAGAATTTTTCCATATGCGGGTGACCAACAAGCACTATGACGAGTTCACCGAGTTCCGACAAGGTGATCTATCGGTTAACGAAGCTGTCAAGAAATTCAACCGCCTAGCACGCTTATGCCCAGAATTGGTCAGCACTGAAAGAGAAAGGGTCAGACTTATACTGAAAATGCTCCGAGAGTTAATAGACCGCAGACCGCTGAAGAGTTAATCAGCAGTGCCCTGATTACAAAACACTATCTGAAGGCAATGAACGGCGGCAAGAATCAAGCCCAACTCGGAGGACAAAAATCGCAGAATACCAGAACTGGTTGGAAGGGGAACCACAGTGGCAAGAGGAAGCAATGGGACAACTCTCAGGGGGGTCCAGCGAGCAAGCAGATCATGTTTCCTCAGTGCAACACGTGCGGAAAGAAGCATCCCGGAAAATGTCGTATGGGCACAAATGTATGCTATAGCTGTGGATTAGAAGGACATATGGCCAGAAATTGTCCTACTCAGATCTAGACACCTCAACCACAGAATGTCCCGAACAGAGGTATTCCTCCACAGTTACATCTGATGCAAACTGCATTAGAAGGCCCTCAGATAAGCCAAGGAAGATTGGAAGCTCCGCCAATGACAACGAATGCCAGGATCCACTCCCTCACCAGAGAAGATGGGACGAGTGCTTCGACGGTCATCACAGGTCAGATACCTATTATTGGTCATTATGCAAATATGTTATCAAATCCTAAATGTGAACCGAAGTATGAATTTATCGGGAAGCCGAGAAACATTACCGGTCAGGGGATCGAGAATGTGACCGGGCAACTCTCTACCTTGACCCTAGCAACAACATTATTCGACAATATATTGGAGAAACAAACCCGTGACCCCAGTATCCAAAGGATCAAGCAAGAAGTCTTAGAAGGGAAGGATAACGGATTTCGTATCGCTGACAGTGGAATACTGTACTTCAAGGATCGCCTATGTATTCCCGACGATTCAGAGATGCGGAAAAAGATATTAGAGGAGACGCATGCGACACCATACGCAATGCATCCTGGAACCACCAAAATGTACCAAGACCTGAAGAAGAAATTCTGGTGATTTGGTATGAAGAGGGATGTGGCTCAGCACGTCAGTACTTGCCTGACCTGCCAAAGAGTTAAAGCAGAACACCAGAGACCTGGAGGTGTACTGTAGCCAATTCAGATTCCAGAATGGAAATGGGAGGATATTTCCATGGACTTCATTTCGGGACTCCCCAAAACGACGAATGGTTACGATGCAATATGGGTGATCGTGGACAAGTTGACAAAATCGGCCCATTTTCTGGCAATCAAGATGACCTACTCGATCGAACAGCTAGCCCAATTATATGTCAAGGAGATTATCAGACTGCATGGGATCCCTAAGACCATCATCTCTGATAGAGATGGCCGTTTTGTTTCACATTTTTGGGAATGTGTTCAGAAGGCCCTGGGTATAAAATTATTGTTCAGCACTGCCTTTCACCCTCAGACTGACGGGCAAACAGAAAGGGTGAATCAAGTATTGGAAGATATGTTACGAGCTTGCGCTCTGGACTTCAAAGGGAGCTGGTGCCGATATCTATGCTTAGCGGAATTCGCCTATAACAATAGCTATCAAGCTACCATTGGTATGGCACCGTACGAAGCATTGTATGGGAGAAAATGTAGATCCCCTATATGTTGGTATGAAGGCGGTGAAAAGAAGGAGATGGGATTTCGAACCGATCTTATCGATAGCACCACCCGTGCAATACAGAATATCCGCCAAAGAATAGAGACTGCTCAGAGTCGGCAGAAGAATTATGCAGATAAGCGACGTAGGCCGCTGGAATTCAGCGTCAGGGATTCAGTATTCCTCAAAGTAGCTCCTATGAAAGGAGTGATGAGATTCGGAAAGAAGGGAAAACTAAGTCCTCGATATGTAGGACCATATCAAATTTTGAAAAGAGTTGGCAAGGTGGCTTATGAACTAGAGCTACCACCAGAGATGTCGGCTATTCACAACGTGTTCTATGTCTCAATGCTCAAGAAGTACATGGGTAGCACGGATCAAGTGATCGAGCCACAGACAGTTCAAGTTCAAGAGGACCTGAGCTATGCGAGTTAACCGATTCAGATATTAGACCGAGATATTAAAAGGCTAAGGAACAAGGAAATACCTTTAGTAAAGGTTTTATGGCAAAATCAACGGTTTGAAGAAGCCACTTGGGAACGTGAAGACGATATGAGACAGAAATACCCCGAGCTATTTTAAGTTCGAGGAAGAACTTTTATGAGATATGGGAGACTGTAACACCCATAGGGTTCTTAGCAAAAAAATTTTAGAATAATTTTTATCATGAATAAAAAATATGCCTTAGTTAAATTTTTGCTCCTAGCCGAACACTTAAACAAACAAAATAGAAATAAAAATATATATAAGGTCTAGGATTTGAACTCTAGACCTCCCACTAGATGCATGAATAAGATAACCATTAGACCAAGACTAATTGTGGTTGAAAAGAGAGGGAAACTATAGTTAAAGGTAAAGAGGTAAAAGCTCTTCTCTTGGGAAGAGAAGTTAGAATTGTCTTCTTCCTCTCTAATGAAGAGATGCTCTAGAATATTCTTTTCTTGCTCTCTAAGAAGGGATGCATCTAGACAATGTTTTCATTAAGAAGAGAGTAAAGGAAAGGAGGAAGAAAAATATAGTTTTTCCTCCTCCTCTCATGATGAATAAAAGGGAGAAATGAAAAATGAGTTGGCATTTTGCTCTCATTCTCTCCTACTCTCTCTTTCACCGTGACTCTCCCTCCCTCTCCTCTTCTTGCCAAGACCAAGGAGCAAGGAAGCTCTCCTCTAGGAAGGATTCACAAGCAAGGTTCCCTCCTTAGAGAATTTAGTGAAGGATGTGAGTATCCCCTCACTGCAGTACAAGTAGCTTCGATCGGTTTCAATCGTAAACGTTTTCTTTTGAAATTTTAAAGATGTCTCTCTTGTAAATTTCAGTCAAGGTAAATATGGGTAGTCACTTAGGGCATGATAGAAAAAAAAAAAGACTAAGGCCCTACTTACCATGTTTCGGCCTAGGACACAAGAAGGGTGAGATTAAATTTTCTTGTGAGAACATACTTGATTTTAGGCTTCCATGAGGTGTGGATTTTATATGTTGATGGCATAGTTTCATAATTCATGTTGTGAAAAAAAAAAAAGACAAACTTATCATATGATTCGGCCAAAATGATTTTTAGGCCTTAAGTTAAGAATTTTGGATAGAAATCATGGTAGTTGTACTCCTTCATGATGTATAAAATTTTTACATGTTGATAACCTAAGCTTTTATGTTTTATATGAAATGAAAACCATGAAGACCCTACTGATATCTTTCGGCCTAAACAAAATAAATGGTTTAGGGTTAGAGTTTTGAACTCAATCATGCTTATTCATGAAGTATAATGCCTTGTATGTGCTTAGATCAAGTTTGCATGATATATGGTTAAGTTTTATGCTTCATATGGAATAAAATGATATGAAACCCTACTGATATATTTCGGCCAAATTGAGATAAATAAGTTAGGGTTAGAATTTTGAATTCAAATAGCCTTATTCATGAAGTATGGTGACTTGTATGTGCTTGTACAATGCCTTGTATGTACTTAGATTAAATTTGCATGTTATATGTTTAAGTTTTATGCTTCATATGGAATAAAATGATATGAAACCCTACTGATATGTTTCGGCCAAATTGAGAAAAAATAGGTTAGGGTTAGAGTTTTGAACCCAAATAGGGTTATTCATGAAGTATAATGCCTTGTATATGCTTAGATCAAGTTTGCATGTTATGTGGTTAAGTTTTATGATTCATATGGAACAAAATGATATGAGAACCCTACTGATAGGTTTCGGTCAAATTAAGATAAATGGGTTAGGGTTAGAGTTTTGAACTCAAACATGCGTATTAACGAAAAATAATGTCTTGTATGTGCTTGCAACAAATTTGCATGTTATGTGTTTGAGTTTTTATGCTTCATATGGAATAAAATAATGTCGAAACCTACTGATATGGTTCGGCCAAGAAGGATTAATTGGGTTAGGAAAGAGTTTAAACCTAACTAAACATGCTTATGTATTCCCATGATATGTAGACTTTGATATATGAGTAGATTAAGCTTTCATGCTTCATGATATGATGAAAATATGCCTTATGATATGTTGCATTTCTATGTCTTATGATATGATAGACTTATGACATGATGTGCCATGTTAATGATATGATATGCTAGACTCATGATATGATATGCCATGTTCATGATATGTATGCTAAGTTCATGAGATGATATGCCATGTTTGATGATTTGAAAATAACATGTTATACTTTATGTTATGATAGGACCATGTTATGTTTCATAATGCATGTATGAATGGCTTATGTAAGAGTAAAAGCCTAAATAGTTGCTTCCCTTAAGTTGGGACCAAGAGCACTCTTCATGTTATGAAAAAGAGTTGCTTCCCTTAAGTTGGGACCAAGAGCACTCTTCATGTTATGAAAAAGAGCTACTTCCCTTAAGTTGGGATCAAGAGCACTCTACATGCTATGGTAAAGAGATGCTTCCCTTAAGTTGGGATCATGAGCTCTCTTCATGATATGACAAGAATTATGACAAGTATGATATGATATGACATGCATGATATTTTACTTTGTAAGGCTTGTACCAAGGGTGGGCTCCATAAGCGTCCCGGGGTCGACGGACTATGAATGGATCTCGTTAAGGGATGGGCTCCTTAGTACGCCCCTAGGTCGACGGACTATGAACGGACCTAGATCCCTAGTAGGTTCGGGGCTAGCTACCCTGTCCTAGGGATTGCGCGCATTTATGTTTACATGTTGTACAAGCCGGGGCCCTTCTCATGTTGATGATATTATGTTCAAGTATATGTATACGATATGTTTTACAAGAAGCATGATGCAAACGTTCATTCTATGATGCATGTTTTGAAAATCATTCTACATCTTGCATCTACATGTTCACATGATATGAAATCCTTACATGAAAACAAAAAGGAGGTATGATATGCTCACCTGACATAATATATGTTTTGATAGGTGTTTCTATGATAGGTTTCATGATATGAATTCACATGACATGATAGATTTTCATGAGACATACTTATATGATATGATATGTTATGATGTGTACTTACAAGCTATGACACATTTTATGCCATGCTACGTTATGTTCCTTATATGATAGGAGACGATTATGTTATGTTCTTCCATACCATTTGATGATATGATATGTTTGATTTCATGTGTCACTTTATGTATTATTGTGATTCGGATTTATGAGTAGGAAAGGAGCTCACTAAGCCCTTTGGCTTATAGCTACAAGTATTTAGTGAATTTCACAAGCAAGATCCCCTTAGAGAATTTAGTGAAGGATGTGAGTATCCCCTCACTGCAGTACAAGTAGCTTCGATCGGTTTCAATCGTAAACGTTTTCTTTTGAAATTTTAAAGATGTCTCTCTTGTAAATTTCAGTCAAGGTAAATATGGGTAGTCACTTAGGGCATGATAGAAAAAAAAAAGACTAAGGCCCTACTTACCATGTTTCGGCCTAGGACACAAGAAGGGTGAGATTAAATTTTCTTGTGAGAACATACTTGATTTTAGGCTTCCATGAGGTGTGGATTTTATATGTTGATGGCTTAGTTTCATAATTCGTGTTGTGAAAAAAAAAAAAGACTAACTTATCATATGATTTGGCCAAAATGATTTTTAGGCCTTAAGTTAAGAATTTTGGATAGAAATCATGGTAGTTGTACTCCTTCATGATGTATAAAATTTTTACATGTTGATAACCTAAGCTTTTATGTTTTATATGAAATGAAAACCATGAAGACCCTACTGATATGTTTCGGCCTAAACAAAATAAATGGTTTAGGGTTAGAGTTTTGAACTCAATCATGCTTATTCATGAAGTATAATGCCTTGTATGTGCTTAGATCAAGTTTGCATGATATATGGTTAAGTTTTATGCTTCATATGGAATAAAATGGTATGAAACCCTACTGATATATTTCGGCCAAATTGAGATAAATAAGTTAGGGTTAGAATTTTGAATTCAAATAGTCTTATTCATGAAGTATGGTGACTTGTATGTGCTTGTACAATGCCTTGTATGTACTTAGATTAAATTTGCATGTTATATGTTTAAGTTTTATGCTTCATATGGAATAAAATGATATGAAACCCTACTGATATGTTTCGGCCAAATTGAGAAAAAATAGGTTAGGGTTAGAGTTTTGAACCCAAATAGGGTTATTCATGAAGTATAATGCCTTGTATATGCTTAGATCAAGTTTGCATGTTATGTGGTTAAGTTTTATGATTCATATGGAACAAAATGATATGAGAACCCTACTGATAGGTTTCGGTCAAATTAAGATAAATGGGTTAGGGTTAGAGTTTTGAACTCAAACATGCGTATTAATGAAAAATAATGTCTTGTATGTGCTTGGAACAAATTTGCATGTTATGTGTTTGAGTTTTTATGCTTCATATGGATTAAAATAATGTGGAAACCTACTGATATGGTTCGGCCAAGAAGGATAAATTGGGTTAGGAAAGAGTTTAAACCTAACTAAACATGCTTATGTATTCCCATGATATGTAGCCTTTGATATATGAGTAGATTAAGCTTTCATGCTTCATGATATGATGAAAATATGCCTTATGATATGTTGCATTTCTATGTCTTATGATATGATAGACTTATGACATGATGTGCCATGTTAATGATATGATATGCTAGACTCATGATATGATATGCCATGTTCATGATATGTATGCTAAGTTCATGAGATGATATGCCATGTTTGATGATTTGAAAATAACATGTTATACTTTATGTTATGATAGGACCATGTTATGTTTCATAATGCATGTATGAATGGCTTATGTAAGAGTAAAAGCCTAAAGAGTTGCTTCCCTTAAGTTGGGACCAAGAGCACTCTTCATGTTATGAAAAAGAGTTGCTTCCCTTAAGTTGGGACCCAGAGCACTCTTCATGTTATGAAAAAGAGCTACTTCCCTTAAGTTGGGATCAAGAGCACTCTACATGCTATGGTAAAGAGATGCTTCCCTTAATTTGGGATCAAGTGCTCTCTTCATGATATAACAAGAATTACGACAAGTATGATATGATATGACATGCATGATATTTTACTTTGTAAGGCTTGTACCAAGGGTGGGCTCCATAAGCGCCCCGGGGTCGACGGACTATGAACGGATCTCGTTAAGGGATGGACTCCTTAATACGCCCCTAGGTCGACGGACTATGAACGGACCTAGATCCCTAGTAGGTTCGGGGCTAGCTACCCTGTCCTAGGGATTGCGCGCATTTATGTTTACATGTGGTACAAGCCGGGGCCCTTCTCATGTTGATGATATTATGTTCAAGTATATGTATACGATATGTTTTACAAGAAGCATGATGCAAACGTTCATTCTATGATGCATGTTTTGAAAAGCATTCTACATCTTGCATCTACATGTTCACATGATATGAAATCCTTACATAAAAATAAAAAGGAGGTATGATATGCTCACCTGACATAATATATGTTTTGATAGGTGTTTCTATGATAGGTTTCATGATATGAATTCACATGACATGATAGATTTTCATGAGACATACTTATATGATATGATATGTTATGATGTGTACTTACAAGCTATGACACATTTTATGCCTTGCTACGTTATGTTCCTTATATGATAGGAGACGATTATGTTATGTTCTTCCATACCATTTGATGATATGATATGTTTGATTTCATGTGTCACTTTATGTATTATTGTGATTCGGATTTATGAGTAGGAAAGGAGCTCACTAAGCCCTTTGGCTTATAGCTACAAGTATTTAGTGAATTTCAATCACTGCAGTATCCCCTTAGAGAATTTAGTGAAGGATGTGAGTATCCCCTCACTGCAGTACAAGTAGCTTCGATCGGTTTCAATCGTAAACGTTTTCTTTTGAAATTTTAAAGATGTCTCTCTTGTAAATTTCAGTCAAGGTAAATATGGGTAGTCACTTAGGGCATGATAGAAAAAAAAAAAAGACTAAGGCCCTACTTACCATGTTTCGGCCTAGGACACAAGAAGGGTGAGATTAAATTTTCTTGTGAGAACATACTTGATTTTAGGCTTCCATGAGGTGTGGATTTTATATGTTGATGGCTTAGTTTCATAATTCGTGTTGTGAAAAAAAAAAAGACAAACTTATCATATGATTCGGCCAAAATGATTTTTAGGCCTTAAGTTAAGAATTTTGGATAGAAATCATGGTAGTTGTACTCCTTCATGATGTATAAAATTTTTACATGTTGATAACCTAAGCTTTTATGTTTTATATGAAATGAAAACCATGAAGACCCTACTGATATGTTTCGGCCTAAACAAAATAAATGGTTTAGGGTTAGAGTTTTGAACTCAATCATGCTTATTCATGAAGTATAATGCCTTGTATGTGCTTAGATCAAGTTTGCATGATATATGGTTAAGTTTTATGCTTCATATGGAATAAAATGATATGAAACCCTACTGATATATTTCGGCCAAATTGAGATAAATAAGTTAGGGTTAGAATTTTGAATTCAAATAGTCTTATTTATGAAGTATGGTGACTTGTATGTGCTTGTACAATGCCTTGTATGTACTTAGATTAAATTTGCATGTTATATGTTTAAGTTATATGCTTCATATGGAATAAAATGATATGAAACCCTACTGATATGTTTCGGCCAAATTGAGAAAAAATAGGTTAGGGTTAGAGTTTTGAACCCAAATAGGCTTATTCATGAAGTATAATGCCTTGTATATGCTTAGATCAAGTTTGCATGTTATGTGGTTAAGTTTTATGATTCATATGGAACAAAATGATATGAGAACCCTACTGATAGTTTTCGGTCAAATTAAGATAAATGGGTTAGGGTTAGAGTTTTGAACTCAAACATGCGTATTAATGAAAAATAATGTCTTGTATGTGCTTGGAACAAATTTGCATGTTATGTGTTTGAGTTTTTATGCTTCATATGGAATAAATAATGTGGAAATCTACTGATGTGGTTCGGCCAAGAAGGATTAATTGGGTTAGGAAAGAGTTTAAACCTAACTAAACATGCTTATGTATTCCCATGATATGTAGCCTTTGATATATGAGTAGATTAAGCTTTCATGCTTCATGATATGATGAAAATATGCCTTATGATATGTTGCATTTCTATGTCTTATGATATGATAGACTTATGACATGATGTGCCATGTTAATGATATGATATGCTAGACTCATGATATGATATGCCATGTTCATGATATGTATGCTAAGTTCATGAGATGATATGCCATGTTTGATGATTTGAAAATAACATGTTATACTTTATGTTATGATAGGACCATGTTATGTTTCATAATGCATGTATGAATGGCTTATGTAAGAGTAAAAGCCTAAAGAGTTGCTTCCCTTAAGTTGGGACCAAGAGCACTCTTCATGTTATGAAAAAGAGTTGCTTCCCTTAAGTTGGGACCAAGAGCACTCTTCATGTTATGAAAAAGAGCTGCTTCCCTTAAGTTGGGATCAAGAGCACTCTACATGCTATGGTAAAGAGATGCTTCCCTTAAGTTGGGATCAGGAGCTCTCTTCATGATATGACAAGAATTATGACAAGTATGATATGATATGACATGCATGATATTTTACTTTGTAAGGCTTGTACCAAGGGTGGGCTCCATAAGCGCCCCAGGGTCGACGGACTATGAGCGGATCTCGTTAAGGGATGGGCTCCTTAGTACGCCCCTAGGTCGACGGACTATGAATGGACCTAGATCCCTAGTAGGTTCGGGGCTAGCTACCCTGCCCTAGGGATTGCGCGCATTTATGTTTACATGTGGTACAAGCCGGGGCCCTTCTCATGTTGATGATATTATGTTCAAGTATATGTATACGATATGTTTTATAAGAAGCATGATGCAAACGTTCATTCTATGATGCATGTTTTGAAACTCATTCTACATCTTGCATCTACATGTTCACATGATATGAAATCCTTACATGAAAATAAAAAGGAGGTATGATATGCTCACCTGACATGATATATGTTTTGATAGGTGTTTCTATGATAGGTTTCATGATATGAATTCACATGACATGATAGATTTTCATGAGACATACTTATATGATATGATATGTTATGATGTGTACTTACAAGCTATGACACATTTTATGCCATGCTATGATATGATATGTGTATACATGATAGGAGACGATTATGTTATGTTCTTCCATACCATTTGATGATATGATATGTTTGATTTCATGTGTCACTTTATGTATTATTGTGATTTGGATTTATGAGTAGGAAAGGAGCTCACTAAGCCCTTTGGCTTATAGCTACACGTTTTCCTTGTACTGCAGATAAAGGCAAGGAATGGATCAGTTAAGGGGAGTAGCAGGAAAGGCAATGAAGATGTGTGTGGAAGTGCTGGTGGATAGATCTATTTATGCTTTTGGGTTATCTAAGTCATGCATGTGAACAATGTTGGAGCTATTCTTATGATAATGTTCAGCTAGTATGATATCCTACTCATGTTATGTTGGTACGTTTGATTTCACATGCCATGTTAAGTGAACTAGATGCATATGGTAGATGTCAAAAAAAAAATATATATAAGTCTTCCGCTGCCATGAATCCATATGCATTAGTAAATGATGTCTATGTTAAGTGACGTCCGTCCCTCTAGGGTAGCCTTAGGGGTACCTGGAAGGGCGGGCGTTACATGTCTTATGAGATGAAGCTTCACAGTTCAGATTTTTCATCCAAAGATGTCGATGCTCTGAAGGACTCAAGCAACTTCAGAGAGATTTTTTTCTACTCATAGAGGGGCAGCCAAATGACCCAGGGGTGCTGTGTGAAGGGCACAACACATGTTACCCTTGGGTTATACTTGGTCACTTCACTTGCCGAGCTCTAGGGCTTGATAGGGGAAGTGGTTTTTACATTTATTTTTCCATTATAGAATGAATCAATGTTTCCCTGTCTCGTTGCCCTTGAGCTTTTCTGTTTTTGTTGCTTTCTTCATCCCGGGTAAAACATTGCCACTTGTGCGCCTTGACAAGCTCGGACGAAGTGAGATATTTCCATCTCTACTCTATGGTAAGTTTGAATCTAGTGGGACTTAAATTTTTGAGCGTTCTAAGAGCTTATGTTTGTAATATTTGTTATCTATCTGAGGTTTACTATTCTGAGGGGAAATGTGATGTGGTGTACCGGCTCAGATTCTAAGTGTAAAAACAAATTTTTGTGTCAAATTAAATGATTCTATTGAATACTTCTGTAATTTACCGGATTAAATGTGATATGGCATCTATCGTTCCTTGGTGTATCTTGTGTGTTATTTCTTATAGCTAAGGCTATCTTAACTCTTGGAACATCTTTACATTATAACTAATGTTATACCAACCAGTATTGTTTTATTGATCGCAATCAACACTATACTTATTTAGTATAACATTACTTTGATAAATAGTAGTTTGTATTTTATAAGGATATTAATTTAAAATTGATTATTCCCCTAAATCTCCGACCTTAAATGTTTTTGTCTTTAGCCTGGGCTTAGTCAAAAGTTCAATCCCTTTTATTTTATTATACCCAGTTATGCACGTCTTCTTTCGAAGCTTCCTAGCTAGTGATTGGTTCTTCTTCGGGTGAGAGAGTGTTAGAAACGTACCCCTAGACGCTACCAACCCCAGTGTGATCCGACCTATCACATCCGATGTGAATGTTTTTATGATGGTATGGCACATACTTTTTCTGACCGCCACGTCACGTAGGTCTTCTGCCTTTCTATTGCGATCCTCAGCGTCTGCTGAGATACCAGTGTCTTGATCTGACGACAGTTGTGCACTTTTCAAACTCTAAACCCTTTGTCTCCTTTTAAACCTTGTCCTTTCTTTTTTCTTCTCTAGAGTTCTTTTCTTGTTGCTGCCTTCAACCATATCCCGGGCTCATCGTTTCTCGACGATCTCTTTTCTTGTCTTCAGTAAGTAACCTGTTGCTTCACTAGCCTATACTTTTGTCCATGGCTGCGGAAGCAATTGTTCCTTGGTATGTCCATATGTCTTCTACCTTTGATAAGAATGCTAGATTATCCATCCATCGTCAATATGAAATTTCTAGGGAATATAGAATCATAATCCCAACACCGAATGATCGACCTCATCATCCCCCTGATAACTGCGTGACTTTTTTCATGGACCAGTTGATAGGGGGCTTAAGGTTCCCCATTCCTCCTTTTTTGATTGAGATAAGTTGGTACTTTGATATTCCTTTGCAACAGTTCGTCCCTAATGCATTTCGTTATCTATGCGGTACTTACATGTTGTTTCGTCTACGGGATATTCCTCCTACTCCTCAAAATTTCTTCATGTTTTCTTATCGCAAGTGCTCGGAACCTGGTGTCTTCTTATTCCAGTCGCGAACTAAAATGGTCCTTTTTGGAGATATGTCGTCGTCTCTCAAAGCCTGGAAATCTCGTTTTTTCTTTTTAAAGTTTCCAGGATTTATTCCTTGGTCTCATTCTTGGAAATCTTTCTTGCCTCCCTTGCCCGACGTTAGAGAGTTTCATCTTCTTCCCTCTTTTTGTAATACCTCGGTTCTGAGATTCTGGTTAAGTATGACTTAAAAGGTTAGATGGTATTATCCATATCACCAAGGTGCACCTTTCTTTTCGGAAGTCCAAACTTAAGAACTCCAAAGTTAAGCGTGCTTGGCTTGGAGAAATCTGAGGATGGGTGACCTCCTGGGAAGTTTTCCAGGGTGCGTGCGAGTGAGGACAAAGCACGCTGAAAGGACCTCTGAATCTTTGGGTTGCTTGTGCTTAGATGGTATCAGAGCGACCTTGCGACCGTGAGTGCGCCTGTGGTAGGAGCACCCAGGGCACCACCTAGCGAGGGAGATTCTGGGATTTGTTTGTGGTGTGATTTGTGGTTACACAACGAGGACGTTGTGTTTTTAAGTGGGGGTGATTGTAATACCCCGGTTATGAGATTCTAGTTAAATATGACTTAAAAGGTTAGACGATACTATCCATATCACCAAGGTGCACCCCCCGGCCCGGGCGAGCCCCACCTGGACCGAACCAGGAACGACACTAGAATTATCTATTGGTTTGATGACTAGCTCCACAGACCACCGGATGTCCTTTCAGCGTGCTTTGTCCTCACTTGCACACACCCTGGAAAACTCCCAGGAGGTCACCCATCCTCAGATTTCTCCAAGCCAAGCACGCTTAACTTTGGAGTTCTTAAGTTTGGGCTTCCGAAAACGAAGGTGCACCTTGGTGATATGGATAGTATCATCTAACTTTTTAAGTCATATTTAACCAGAATCTCAGAACCGGGGTATTACAATCACCCCCACTTAAAGACACAACGTCCTCGTTGTGTAACCACAAATCACACCACAAACAAATCTCAGAATCTCCCTCGCTAGGTGGTGCCCTGGGTGCTCCTACCACAGGCGCACTCACGGTCGCAAGGTCGCTCTGATACCATCTGTAACGCCCCGGCCCGGGCGGGCCCCACCCGGACCGAACCAGGAACAACACCAGAATTACCTATTGGTTTGATGGCTAGCTCCACAGACCACTGGAGGTCCTTTCAGCGTGCTTTGTCCTCACTCGCACGCACCCTGGAAAACTTCCCAGGAGGTCACCCATCCTCAGATTTCTCCAAGCCAAGCACGCTTAACTTTGGGGTTTTTAAGTTTGGGCTTCCGAAAAGAAAGGTGCACCTTGGTGATATGGATAGTACCATCTAACCTTTTAAGTCATACTTAACCAGAATCTCAGAACCGAGGTATTACAATCACCCCCACTTAAAGACACAACGTCCTCGTTGTGTAACCATAAATCACACCACAAACAAATCCCAGAATCTCCCTCGCTAGGTGGTGCCCTAGGTGCTCCTGCCACAGGCGCAATCACGGTCGCAAGGTCGCTCTGATACCATCTGTAACGCCCTGGCCCGGGCGAGCCCCACCCGGACCGAACCAGGAACGACACTAGAATTACCTATTGGTTTGATGACTAGCTCCACAGACCACCGGAGGTCCTTTCAGCGTGCTTTGTCCTCACTTGCACGCACCCTGGAAAACTCCCAGGAGGTCACCCATCCTCAGATTTCTCCAAGCCAAGCACGCTTAACTTTGGAGTTCTTAAGTTTGGGCTTCCGAAAAGGAAGGTGCACCTTGGTGATATGGATAGTATCATCTAACCTTTTAAGTCATATTTAACCAGAATCTCAGAACCGGGGTATTACACTTTTCCTATTTATTGTGAGAAGCTATTAGGTCACCGACTCTCTATCCTGAAATGGTTGAAGGTCGATCTTCTATACCTATTTGGTTTAGGCCCCGTCAAACCTGATACCCACATTTCTTTAGGTAACATCTTGTTCCTTTCTTCTTGATTTCAACTGCCTAAACTATTTTTCTTTTCTATATAGTGGAGAGCTTTTATGATGCCTTGATTGACGAAGAAATACGCGTGGAAGAGGACCTGCTTCACGCCAAGGAAGCCAAGTTTCTGGCTGCTATCACCCCTCCACCCTCAATCGAAGAGCCGACTCCTTTAGCCGAAGTACCTAGCTCTTCAGGGGTTCGTGAGGCTCCTGAAGGTTCTCCTGGGGATCCTGCTGCAGAGATCCTTCCCAATAATGTACTCACTGTTGCCTCTCCAGTGGCTGCTGCTGTCCCCTCATCTGCCTCTCTTCCTCTCATTGAGCTCACGTCTCCTGGTAGCTCTGGTAAATTGATAGCTGAAATTTCCACGGGCAAGCGTCCAGGACGCAAACTAACCAGGGCTCCTCCCTCAAAAAGGAGGCTCATTCTTCCTGCTGACGAGTTGGCTTCAGAAGGCTTTGCTTCGGCTGACCTTCCTTCTGATGAGCCGACGTAGGCAGAGCTTTATCCTTCTCTTAATTTTCCTGCCTCGCATTTCTCCAGTGCCAGCGCCTTGTTAGCTAGAGCCCTAGAGCCAATCATTTGATGGTTGTATTTTGGACTTGTTGTATCATATTCTATATAAATAAAGGCATTTGGTTATTATACTTACTTGTATTGGTGCCAAATAAACTAAGTATAGTAACGTCCTTGAGTAGAAGGTTCTTACCTATATCAATCGGTTAGTTGAACCGATAGTGAGATGATATAGGGAACACTACTCTAAATCATTCCTAGTCGAGTATTAACATTCAGGGACAATGTTAATGCAATAAGACTAGCATGTAGGTCAACTCGATGACTTGATCTCACAAGTCATGGATATAGAGATATCAAGTTGACACATGGGTATGCATTAGAGAATGAATATTGAATGACCCGCCATGAGAAAGTATCATGGATCGTTATATGAGTGTCATATACTTTCTCATGTGAATATTAGTATGACTACTAGTCCTTAGACTTGAAGTCACCATGGATCCCTACATAAGGAGTTATGTACTTTGGTTTCGTCAAACGTCACCCGTAACTGGGTGGACTATAAAGTCGATTACTGGGTATGTAACGAATTATGCAGAGGGATGTGAGTGATGTAGATGGGATCTATCCCTCCTATATGACGGGAGAGACATCGGTATTCTTGATAGAGTGAGACCACGAAGTGCATGGCCATGCCCAAATGAGTCAATATAGGATATTGAGCTCATTTGATTTAGTGAGTCTACTTGGAGTTCAAGATTTAGATTGGTCAGAGGATGACACGGTCTATACCTCACATTGATCAATCTAGATGTCTAGGATAGAAGGACACTTGTCATATATTGTGAGGAGTCACAATTAGTAGTCACAAGGTGATGTTGGATCTCAACATTTCTTGTAACTTGGGTAGCAATGATGTATTGCTAGATGCCGCTCATTGCTTATGTTGCTAAAGGAGTTAAGAAAAATTGCCAACGTTACAAGAACCTATTGGGTCACACACAAAGAACAAGTGGATGGAGATTAGGTTCATATGATGAACCAATTGGATTCGGATTGATTTAAATTAGACTTATTGAGTTAGACTCAATTAGATTCAATTGTTGAATGAGTTTAATTTAAATTTGATTCATTGAGTCAATTTATATTAATGAATTGAGATTCATTAGATTGAAATTGACTTGAGTCAAAGGTTGGATTCAACTCAACAAGGAAGAAAAAATTGGTCAATTTTGACTTGACCAAATGGGAAGTTGAAACATTAAGTTTGACTTGATGTATTGCCACTTCATGGAGGATGACTCATCCTACATGGCAGCCACATCATCTCCACCTCATGAGGTGTGCCACCTCATGGAGGTTACACCTCCCATTCCATTTAATGTGGCCGGCCACATTAAATGGGGAGGTTACAATGGTGTGGCAGGCCACACTAATGCAAAAGGAGGTTTTGTTTTGTGGCAATTGATGTGTGTTAATGCTTCCTTGGCTTCTTCCTTGGCTTCTTCCTCCTCCTTACTACTGTTGCCGTGGGGTTTCATGGAGGGTGAAGATATGTGAGTTGTGTTCCAAGAGAATAGAGAAAGTGAAGGTCACAAAGGAGGATACTACTAGTGAGTGTATAAGATTCCTTTTCGCTTTCTCTCTTTTCTCTCTTCCAAATCCTATCTGAGAGCCCTAGAAAGTGCTAGCACACTTGGGGTACTCTCTTCTCCATCCTTGTGTGTTAGAGAACATACCTTGTTCGTGTGGATATCACTAGAGAGTTGTCTACGTTGACAACTTCGAGATCCAACGTACCTTGGACTTGCGGGATTACGAAAAGGGCACGCATCGAAGGTATAAATGGTTTTTCCTTTGTAGATCTATTGTAGATCATTGTTTGAAACTTGTACTTGTTTTTCAAAAGTTTTTCTTCGCACGGATCCAATGGCTAGAGTGATTCGGGGTTTCCGCGACGCGGAAAAGTGATTTTCGCGGCCCGAAAAATCCAACAGTGGTATCAGAGCCACGTGCGAAGCGAGTATGAGTTTAGATTCATATTTTTATGAAAAATATGCATACTGTAACATTCTGTGAATTTCCTAATTTTTATGATTTTATGGGTAATTTTCTCGTAGAAGCGAAGCACAAGTGTTCCGGCACTTGTAGGCTTCGACTACCGAGAAGAAGTTTCCGAAACGGCAATGTTTCGACCCAAATTGTTTTGGGACAGCGGACTTAGGCGCTATAGGATCTCTTAGGAGCAACTCGCGATGGTTAGATCGCGGGTAGGGGTACTGCCCCTAACCCGCAAGGGGATTTGCTCCGCGATTGCGCCCGAAATCGCTAATCGGGACCGCCGGGAAAAATTTACTCATAAAAATCTGTAAAATTATGAAAAATTACAGAAAATTATGAAAAATATATAATTTTTAATTATTTATTAATTTTGTGATAGTCATGGCCCAAAGACCCAATTTGATTGGATAATTTGTGTTGTAATTCATAATACGGCCTGCGCGTCGTGATGTGATGTGCGTGTTGTACTTTTATTTTTTTTTTCTCGTGACCTGCGCGTCGTGCCTTTCTTTTATTCTGGTTGTAAATTAGATTTAGACTCGAATGTAACTCGAGTTTCAAAAATTGTAATGTACAAAAATTGGAGCTGTGGAAGGTCCACTCGAGACGGAGTTACGAGGAAGGCGCGAGCAACACAAGGTGGTCAAAAGGAAGGCGCTTGAGAAGTTGACCTTAGGTTGACCATCCGATCTTCTCATTGGCTTGAGAAGATCGTAGTAGGGCCATGACTAATCATAAAATTTAATTAATTACTTATATGTATTTGATGCATGTTTAATTAAGTAGTTAATTAGTGCCTAGCATTAGATTATATCTAAATCGTGCACATGATGCACCCTTCGATTAGATTGGATCTATCGAGTATATGATACGCATCATCGTTTAGATTAGATCTAAAACGCGTCAACTCGTAATGCCTACCATGCCGTGATACCTACCACTACCTCGATCGCATGTTGTTGTTGAATCTGCCAAAGCAGAGCAACACATACTATCTTGGTAGGGTACGGAGGGACAATCTTGGTCCCGCCTATCAACGCATGGGTGAGTACAACTCAATTAGATTGAGTATTCCTAGTTTACTCGGTTGGATCGAGTACAACTATAGGCATTCTTCCAATGGTTGGAAAGGTAGGACAAAATCACGTTTATATTAATTCTCGGGCGTATTAGCCAAAGCTAACTTGAGTTTTAATATAAATGCGGACTCTATCCTATAAACAAGAGTTGTATAGAGATGTAATTGGTAATCATTACCTACCAATCATACTAAGTCTTGGGCGTATTAGCCAAAGCTAACTCAAGGGTTAGTATGATGTGGATCTAGTCCCACGTGAATTATAGAATTCAGTGGGAGCATCATTTAGTTAAAGGCCTAATTAAATGATTAAGAATATGATACTTATTTCTGCATTTATTTCTGTTGTAGAATTTCCATGACGTCGAATACAAACACCTTCTCTCTGCGATCTGTCCTTAAGAAGGACAAGCTCAACGGAGCAAATTTCCTGGACTGGTACAGGAATATGAGAATAGTTCTCACTCAGGAATGTAAACTGTACGTTATGGAGCAGCCCATTCCGGAGGCTCCTCCTGCCACTGCCACGCGAGCAGACCGAGATGCTTACAAGAAGCATCAAGATGACGCATTAGATGTGTCCTGTCTTATGCTTGCAACCATGAACTCAGAGCTTCAGAAGCAACATGAGTTGATGAGCGCTTACGATATGGTTGAACATCTTTGTCACCTATATCAAGGACAAGCAAGGCACTGGAAGAGGAACTCCAAAGAATACCTGGAAGATCTTAAGAAGAAGAGAAATAAGATTTCTACTTCAGGTATACATGTTATAGAAGTCAACCTCTCTATTTCTTCATCGTGGGTATTAGATACCGGATGTGCTTCGCACATTTGTACTAATGTACAAGCGCTGAGAAATAGCAGGGCATTGACGAAGGGTGAGATAGACCTATTAGTAGGCAATGGAGCACAGGTTGCTGCTATTGCTGTAGGAACTTACCATCTATCTCTTCCCTCTGGGCTTGTACTAGAATTAGATGATTGTTGTTATGTGCTTGCCTTGACTAAGAACATAATTTCAGTTTCTTGTTTGGACAAGAAAGGATTTTCGTTTATAATAAAGAACAAATGTTGTTCCGTCTATTTAAACGATATGTTCTATTGTAGTGCACCTCTGATAAACGGACTCCATATTCTAGATCTTGAGAGCCCTATCTATAACATAAATACCAAGAGGTTCAAGTCAAACGACATGAACCAAACCTACCTCTGGCACTGTCGCTTAGGTCATATAAATGACAAGCGCTTATCCCA
This sequence comes from Zingiber officinale, assembly GCF_018446385.1. NCBI lineage: Eukaryota > Viridiplantae > Streptophyta > Magnoliopsida > Zingiberales > Zingiberaceae > Zingiber > Zingiber officinale. The sequence continues at coordinate 56,981,341 of NC_055998.1, read as the reverse complement.
GCTCCATAAGGATGGTTTGCTGGACTCATTTGATTTAGAATCATATGAGATATGTGAGTCATGCCTACGAGGCAAGATGACCAAGACTCCCTTTAGTGGGCACAGTGAGAGAGCGACTGATTTGTTAGGACTCATTCATAGTGATGTATGTGGCCCTTTCAATGTCGCTGCTAGAGGCGGTTATAGGTACTTCATCACATTTACTGATGACTTCAGTAGATATGGTTATGTGTACTTGATGACACATAAGTCAGAATCCTTTGAAAAGTTCAAAGAATTCAAGAATGAAGTACAAAACCAGCTTGGCAAGAAGAGTATTAAGATACTTCGATCAGATCGAGGTGGAGAATACCTTAGCCATGAGTTTCGTGACTACCTAGCTGAGTGTGGGATTCTATCCCAACTCACTCCTCCTGGAACACCACAGTGGAATGGTGTATCCGAAAGGAAGAATCGTACCCTATTAGATATGGTACGATCCATGATGAGTCACACAGATCTTCCGACATACCTTTGGGGCTATGCTCTAGACACGGCAGCTTTTATACTCAACCGAGTTCCATCAAAGGCCGTGATAAAGACACCATATAGGATATGGACTGGGAGAGAAGCCCAGGTGTCTTTCATGAGGATTTGGGGTTGTGAGGCTTACGTACGACGTCAAGTCTCAGACAAATTAGGACCCAAATCTGACAAGTGCTATTTCATTGGATATCCCAAGGAAACTAAGGGATATTACTTCTACATTCCCAGTCAGTACAAGGTAGTTGTGGCAAAGACTGGGGTCTTTCTAGAAAGGGACTTTTTTTCTAGAAAGACTAGTGGGAGCGCGTTCGATCTTGAAGAAGTTCAAGATGTGAACAATAGTACTGAAGCCTCGATGGAAATTGAACTGGAACCACAAAGTGTTGTGGATGATGTTGTTCCACAAGGAGTTGAGGAACAACAACCAGTTCATGTAGACATACCTCTTCGCAGGTCTGATAGGGTACGTCGTCAGCCTGAGAGATACTCTTTTCTCTTGTCTGACCATGATGACGTTATGCTCATAGAGGATGAGCCTACCACCTATCAGGAAGCTGTGATGAGACCAGATTCCAAGAAATGGCTAGAGGCCATGAGATCCGAGATGGAATCTATGTACACCAACCAAGTTTGGACTTTGGTTGATCCACCTGAAGGGGTAAAACCCATAAGGTGAAAGTGGGTCTTTAAGAGAAAGACTGACATGGATGGACTTATCTATAAGGGTCGCTTGGTAGCTAAAGGTTTCAAGCAGATTCATGGTATTGACTATGATGAAACCTTTTCTCCAGTAGCGATGTTTAAGTCCATTCGGATCATGCTTGCTATTGCAGCCTACCATGACTATGAGATATGGCAGATGGATGTCAAAACCGCGTTTCTGAATGGAAACCTACTCGAGGATGTGTACATGACACAACCTGAGGGTTTTGTAGATCCACAGCATACTAGCAGAGTATGCAAGCTGCATAGGTACATTTATGGACTAAAGCAAGCTTCTCGAAGCTGGAATCTTCGATTCGATGATGCAATCAAACAGTTTGGTTTCATCAAGAATGAAGATGAACCTTGTGTCTACAAAAAGGTTGTAGGGGACATAGTTGTCTTCCTCATATTGTATGTGGATGACATACTGCTCATTGGGAAGGACATCCCTATGCTTCAGTTTGTCAAGACATGGCTAGGGAGTTGCTTCTCAATGAAGGACTTAGGTGAGGCATCCCGCATTCTAGGGATACAGATCTATAGAGATAGATCTAAGAGATTGCTGGGCCTAAGTCAGAGTACATACATTGACAAGGTACTCCTTCGGTTGGCCATGCAGAACTCCAAGAAGGGATTTCTGCCGATGTCACATGGTGTGAGTCTTTCGAAGACTCAAGGTCCCTCTTCTAGAGAGGAGAGAGACCGCATGGATCAGATCCCTTATGCCTCAGCCATAGGATCGATCATGTACGCCATGCTATGTACTCAACCTGATGTCTCGTATGCTTTAAGCATGACGAGTAGATATCAGTTAGATCCAGGTGAAAGTCACTGGATAGTGGTCAAGAATATTCTTAAGTACTTAAGAAGGACTAAAGAATATTTCTTGATATATGGAGGCAATAATGAGCTAGCTGTAAAGGGTTACAGTGATGCTAGCTTCCAGACCGACCAGGATGACTATAGATCATAGTCGGGGTTCTTATTTCGCATTAATGGTAGTGCTGTGAGCTGGAAGAGTTCGAAGCAGGACACAGTAGCTGATTCTACGACAGAGGCTGAGTATATTGCTGCATAAGAGGCAACAAAGGAGGCAGTTTGGATTCGCAAGTTCATCACTGAACTTGGGGTGGCTCCTAGCATTTTTGACCCTATTGAGCTCTATTGTGACAACAATGGAGCTATAGCACAGGCGAAGGAACCTCGCTCACACCAGCAGACCAAACACATACTACGACGCTTCCATCTCATTCGAGAGATCATCGAGAGAGGAGATGTGAAGATTTGCAGAGTACCTACAGAGGTTAACACCGCAGATCTCTTGACCAAGGCTTTAGCACAGAGGAAGCATGATGGTCACACTAGGTCATTGGGGCTTAGAGCCTATACTGATTGGCACTAGTGCTAGTGGGAGATTGTTAGCTAGAGCCCTAGAGCCAATCATTTGATGGTTGTATTTTGGACTTGTTGTATCATATTCTATATAAATAAAGGCATTTGGTTATTATACTTACTTGTATTGGTGCCAAATAAACTAAGTATAGTAACGTCCTTGAGTAGAAGGTTCTTACCTATATCAATCGGTTAGTTGAACCGATAGTGAGATGATATAGGGAACATTACTCTAAATCATTCCTAGTCGAGTATTAACATTCAGGGACAATGTTAATGCAATAAGACTAGCATGTAGGTCAACTCGATGACTTGATCTCACAAGTCATGGATATAGAGATATCAAGTTGACACATGGGTATGCATTAGAGAATGTATACTGAATGACCCGCCATGAGAAAGTATCATGGATCGTTACATGAGTGTCATATACTTTCTCATGTGACTATTAGTATAACTACTAGTCTTTAGACCTGAAGTCACCATGGATCCCTACATAAGGAGTTATGTACTTTGGTTTCGTCAAACGTCACCCGTAACTGGGTGGACTATAAAGTCGATTACTGGGTATGTAACGAATTATGCAGAGGGATGTGAGTGATGTAGATGGGATCTATCCCTCCTATATGACGGGAGAGACATCGGTATTCTTGATAGAGTAAGACCACGAAGTGCATGGCCATGCCCAAATGAGTCAATATAGGATATTGAGCTCATTTGATTTAGTGAGTCTACTTGGAGTTCAAGATTTAGATTGGTCAGAGGATGACACGGTCTATGCCTCACATTGATCAATCTAGATGTCTATGATAGAAGGACACTTGTCATATATTGTGAGGAGTCACAATTAGTAGTCACAAGGTGATGTTAGATCTCAACATTTCTTGTAACTTGGGTAGTAATGATGTATTGCTAGATGCCGCTCATTGCTTATGTTGCTAAAGGAGTTTAGAATATTGTCAACGTTACAAGAACCTATTGGGTCACACACAAAGAACAAGTGGATGGAGATTAGGTTCATATGATGAACCAATTAGATTCGGATTGATTTAAATTAGACTTATTGAGTTAGACTCAATTAGATTCAATTGTTGAATGAGTTTAATTTAAATTTGATTCATTGAGTCAATTTATATTAATGAATTGAGATTCATTAGATTGAAATTGACTTGAGTCAAAGGTTGGATTCAACTCAACAAGGAAGAAAAAAAATTGGTCAATTTTGACTTGTCCAAATGGGAAGTTGAAACATCAAGTTTGACTTGATGTATTGCCACTTCATGGAGGATGACTCATCCTACATGGCAGCCACATCATCTCCACCTCATGAGGTGTGCCACCTCATGGAGGTTACACCTCCCATTCCATTTAATGTGGCCGGCCACATTAAATGGGGAGGTTACAATGGTGTGGCGGGCCACACTAATGCAAAAGGAGGTTTTGTTTTGTGGCAATTGATGTGTGTTAATGCTTCCTTGGCTTCTTCCTTGGCTTCTTCCTCCTCCTTACTACTGTTGCCATGGGGTTTCATGGAGGGTGAAGATATGTGAGTTGTGTTCCAAGAGAATAGAGAAAGTGAAGGTCACAAAGGAGGATACTACTAGTGAGTGTATAAGATTCCTTTTCGCTTTCTCTCTTTTCTCTCTTCCAAATCCTATCCGAGAGCCCTAGAAAGTGCTAGCACACTTGGGGTACTCTCTTCTCCATCCTTTTGTGTTAGATAACATACCTTGTTCGTGTGGATATCACTAGAGAGTTGTCTACGTTGACAACTTCAAGATCCAACGTACCTTGGACTTGCGGGATTACGAAAAGGGCACGCATCGAAGGTATAAATGGTTTTTCCTTTGTAGATCTATTGTAGATCATTGTTTGAAACTTGTACTTGTTTTTCGAAAGTTTTTCTTCCCACGGATCCAATGGCTAGGGTGATTCGGGGTTTCCGCGACGCGGAAAAGCGGTTTTCACGGCCCGAAAAACCTAACACGCCTCTGAGGATGTTTCTTTTACTTTCCCTCTATCTATACCAACTTCTGGATCTTTACCTTCCTCGTCTTCTTCTTATCTAGTCTTTGCTCCCCCCTCCATTCCTACCTCTTCCTTCTCGGCTGGTCCCTCTACCATTCCTGCTCCCCATATTACTAGGGGGTTCTTTTGCTAGCTCTTGGGATGAAGTTCGTCCCCTTTTTGAAGAGCTCTCTATTCCTGAGGCAATCGACCGTTTCTCTCATAAGGAGAATCAGGTGCGTTTACTAACGCTTGCTTTCTATTTTTCAACTGTTATCTTATGGATTTTCATTATACTTTCAACGATGGATAGAGAATATGGGTTTTTCTCGACTACTGCACAACTTGTACACTGATAACAAGAGGTTGAGATCTGAAAATGATAAGCTAAAACAAGAGGTGGTTGAGTTATCTTCTGCTGCATTTTCTGCTGTCGCTAAGAAACAGCTTGAGGCTCAGATTGAAAGTCATGAAGCACAATTTAAACTGGCTACAGACCTCAACCAAGAACTGACTTCAAAACTTGGCGAGCTAAAAGATAATTATGAAGCGGAATTGACTGAGAAGCTCAAAGCCCTGCAACTGAAAGAGGACGAGGTAGCATCTCTGACTACCTTCCTTGATTCAGCTAAAGCCGAGGTTTCTGCCAAAGAAGATGAATTAAAGACCTCTCAGATGGCGTTGGTAGTCTACAAGGGGAACGAGGATGTTCTTTACCAGGAATGAGCCACTACCATGATTGAGTCTCCCGAATTCAACAGACCGATCGTGAGGTCCATCCTATCTTCCTTTACTGCAGGAGCTCAAGGGGCAATTCAACAATTAAAAGAAGAGGGTTACTTATCTCGTGACCCTCCTCCCAATTTCTTAAATCGACGCAGATTGATTGAGAACATACCCCCTGATCTGTATCCTAAGTTGACTCTGACCTGAATTCAAACTCTTGTAAAGAGGCGGGCTGAAACTTCGTAATGACGATTTCACATAACACTGCTTATTCTCCTTTTGTTGTCAATTTCACTCTCTCTCCCGTGATAATTACCTGTTCGATATAAATATGTCTACTGTTACTTGGTTTGCCACCATATGATCTTTCCAACAGATTATCATGTCTTAGATCGTTTCTTTATGATCGGACGATATATATCAAGATTGATAAATATCGCACTATATCTCATAGCGCAGTTATGTCTGGCCCGATTTAACACAGTTTCATCATAATGTTCATAATATTGGTCGATTTATTTTCCTCGACCGATTTACCCCTATGTCTTCATACGTCTTTTTCACGTATTAATCGAGTCTCATCGGGTTTTATTATAGTGTATATTATTTGACTCCTTATGATAACCTTTGGTCGATACATTTGGGTGACCTTTGTCTCGGCCGATTTATCAGAACCGCCCGATTCATATCTATGAATCTTACTTAGTAATTTTCGACTAGGTTTTATCTGCTAACAAATACCTTGTGCTTAATTACACCAATAATCTGAACTTTAATGTAGAGTTTTTCAAAAATTACTTTCGAGGTATCTCTACACACTTTTCGAGGAAGATCATTCAACTTTACTTTTTCCTTTTGTTTTTATCCTTTTAAGATTATTCCTTATTTATGACGATTGGAGTTCTGAATACCTTTTCCTCTTCTTCTTTCCTTCCACTATCTCTTTTGGGGGTTTTAGCACAGGGTCATAAGGGTTTTACGAAGTTTTCTTTCGCTTTTCTCGTCTCTATTCTTCTTCTCTGATTCCTCTTCCTTTTATTGTGCTTTTTCATGGCGACTTTCCCTCCAGCATGGTTTCTCTCGTGCACTTCCAACCTTATAGATACAGAAGAAGTGGATTTACAAGCGACCTATGGCTTTCCTTCTTACATCGTCCGTCCCGCTCCTCATGAGGGTCCACATCTTCCTCCCTTAGGGTGTATCTCTTTATTCAGAGATCAAGTCCTGCAAGGTTTCCGATTTCCTCTTCATTCTTTCTTCTGTGATGTTAGTCTTTATTTCAATATTCCACTAAACCAATTTGTCCCTCAATCATTTTCTATCCTTATGGGTTTTATCGGGGTATCTAAACTGTTAGATTTTCCCCTATCTCCCCATCTCTTTCATCATTTCTTCATTCCCCGGCGAGTAGATGTCGGTGTTTTCAAGTTCCAGTCTCGTCCCAAGGCCATTTTGTTCAATCGCATTCCTCCTCAGGGGGAATGGTATCGTAAATTTTTCTATATGCGTCTCCCTTCTCCCCCTCCATTTCCTATTCAATGGATACACGACTTACCTCCGCTTCCCAGCACTCACAATCTCCTCAACGATCCTTCCGTTACTCTTGCTTTATCTAAATTGAGGGGAGCAAAATTTAGTTTGCCACATCTAATTGAGGAGGGTTTAATGTTTCCTTTTGGGATAGGCAATATTGACACTCCTTTGGATAGTTCTTTTCGTAGGTATAATATTTTCATTTCGCCTTTGCTAATTAGCATATTTCTGTGATAATGGTGTTTATCTTCTATATTTCAGCTGATGCTCTTCTTCTAGCTTTTATGTACAAGAATTCTACTATGACTAAGTCTTTCGTCAATAATCTTGGAGAAGAATGGGTGCGTGCCCGCTGATCCAATCCTAATTCCTCCACGTTGGGCTTGCTTTCCGAGGAAGAACGACAGGCAGAAGCTGTCACGACCATGGAAGAGTAGGAGGAAGAACCTTTTGTTACCTTAGTTAAAAAGCCAAATCTCACTAAGGATTCTCCCTTTGGCGATTTCTTTGGCACTTTTGTGCAAGCTCCTCTTGTCCCGGCACCTATTTCTCTCGAGAGAGGTAAGGCACCGATAACTCCCACCCATATTATCTCCAATCCTGCTCTTAGGATGATGAGGCCCGGTCTACTTATCCCTTCTTCTTCTATTATTTCAGCTCCTCCTACTTCTGCTTCTGAGATGGCCGTTATCCCTCCTGTGCCTTCTGCATCCTTGGCATTGGCCTTGCCTCCCTTGGCTTCTAGGCCTCGAGCAAAACGGACACCCTGTCGGCGATCTTCTCCAAGTGTCAGTCCTTCAACTGTTAGTGTTCCCACAATTGCAACAACCCCTCCTACACTGCTACCTTCTACTCCATCTAGTTCCTCCCCTGCTCCTCTTGCTTCTACTATCCCTTTTCCTTCTATTGCATCCTCTTCTTCTCCGCCTTCTGCTTCCTCTCTTCCCCGTCCTTTATTTAAACTAGTCGCGGGCTTACCTTCTCAATTGGGACAACCCTCTAGTCCACCTAGCTATGACACTTTGCAACTACAAGGTTTATTGGCCGAATCTTGGATGCAAGGTTATGAGCAACTAAGAGGCCTTAGTCTCCCACATCGAGCTGATCGCCATAGTCGTCAGGCAGTGACTGTAAGTATTCCTAGTTATATGTTATCAACTTTGTATCTTCATCTTTAACTTACATTATCCTTTTGTTTAGTTTCTTGCCACAAGTCTACATATCGACCAACTACTTACAGCTAAGGATCATGAGAACAATAAGTTGAAAGCTCAACTGGAGACATTGAAGGCTGCTTCACCTTCTTCTAACAATGATATGGCTCAGTTGCAAGAGAAGGTGGCCTTGCAAAATCAACAATTGAGAACCTTGAAACAAGAATTGGAAGAATGCCAACAACTATTGAAAGATAAAGAGCTTGCCAGAAGGATGTTAGAATTACAGGTGGATAGGCTACACTCTAGTCTTCGACTAGAGATGGCTTTAAAAGAGAAAGCTCTCTCAGATGCTTCCCAGAAAAGTCTTATTTTAGAGAAAGTAGAGAAGCTCCATAATGCCTGTTTTTCTGACCAAGCTCAGGACTTAGCCTCTCATGATTTCATTCTCCTACAGGAACAAGAGCAGAGGAAAGCTCAAGATGTTGAATTATCATTGCTCCAGAAGGAATTGGAGCAGCTCAAATCAAAGAAGGATGCTTTGAAATATCAGAACGCAAAACTACAAGCTGATTTTCAAAGTTACAAGGAGCAAGAGAAGAGTCGGTGGGAAGAGTGGCGTCAGACTTATTTAAAGTCTTCAGCCTTTGCTCGGGAATTCGTTCGTAGGATAGTAGGTGTTCTAAATCATTCCATATCAGGAGTTCTTCAACAATTAAAAGAGGGTAGTTACCTACTTAAGGAACCTCCCCTTTCTTTTATAAACCATCGCAGGCTTAATGAAGAGCTACCAGCAGACTTAAAAGACCCTTTTCCGAATGTTTAAGGAGATTATTCATAAAAGACTTGTACTATAAGAATTGATAGTGAAAAGAAGTGCAGTTAATACTGAGTAATTAAATACTTGCAATGTATAATAAATTTTTGATACTTACTTGCTTCTTTTTTATGCTGACTTAAGAATATCCCCTTTTCTTTAAAATGCTTCCGATCATTGAGTATGGATTTATTTCGAGAATCCCTTGTTCACCTTTTGAAGTTGAGCCTGGTCTTTGATGAGTCCTCTAATCTCCAATGTGCTTCGTATTTCTAAAAGAATAAATAAGCCTGTGTGACTTCAGGTGAGAAACTATATAAGACTTCTGAGTCCCGGGCTAAGCATAATATCTTGCGTGAATTTTAAAAGATCTCCATATAAATGGGCTTTCAAATGAGTCACATGCCATATGAAGACCCGTCCAAGTTACTTCATAATATTTCCTGATCGACTTTTGATTTCTGATGGTTTAGAGTCTCCGGTTCCTCCTATGAAGTCCCGTCCGATTTACTTCATAAGATTTCCCGATCGACTTATATTCTCTGATGGTTTAGAGTCTCCGGTTCCTCCTATGAAGACCCGTCCGAGTTACTTCATAAGATTTCCCGATCGACTTTAGATTTCTGATGGTTTAGAGTCTCAGGTTCCTCCTATGAAGACTCGTCCGAGTTACTTCATAAGATTTCCCGATCGACTTTTGATTTCTGATGGTTTAGAGTCTCCGGTTCCTCCTATGAAGTTCCGTCCGAGTTACTTCATAAGATTTCCCGATCGACTTATGTTCTCTGATGGTTTAGAGTCTCCGGTTCATCCTATGAAGACCCGTCCGAGTTACTTCATAAGATTTCCCGATCGACTTATGTTCTCTGATGGTTTAGAGTCTCCGGTTCCTCCTATGAAGACCCGTCCGAGTTACTTCATAAGATTTCCCGATCGACTTTTCATTTATGATGGTTTAGAGTCTCCGGTTCCTCCTATGAAGATCCGTCCGAGTTACTTCATAAGATTTCCCGATCGACTTATGTTCTCTGATGGTTTAGAGTCTTCGGTTCCTCCTATGAAGACCCGTCCAAGTTACTTCATAAGATTTCCCAATCGACTTTTGATTTCTGATGGTTTAGAGTGTCCGGTTCCTCCTATGAAGACCCGTCCGAGTTACTTCATAAGATTTCCCGATCGACTTATGTTCTCTGATGGTTTAGAGTCTCCGGTTCCTCCTATGAAGACCCGTCCGAGTTACTTCATAAGATTTCCGGATCGACTTATGTTCTCTGATGATTTAGAGTCTCCGGATCCTCCTATGAAGACCCGTCCAAGTTACTTCATAATATTTCCTGATCGACTTTTGATTTCTGATGGTTTAGAGTCTCCGGTTCCTCCTATGAAGTCCCGTCCGATTTACTTCATAAGATTTCCCGATCGACTTATGTTCTCTGATGGTTTAGAGTCTCCGGTTCCTCGTATGAAGACCCGTCCGAGTTACTTCATAAGATTTCCCGATCGACTTTTGATTTCTGATGGTTTAGAGTCTCCGGTTCCTCCTATGAAGACCCGTCCGATTTACTTCATAAGATTTCCTGATCAACTTATGTTCTCTGATGGTTTAGAGTCTCCGGTTCCTCCTATGAAGACCCGTCCGAGTTACTTCATAAGATTTCCCGATTGACTTAATTCTACGTAAAAATATGATATTTGTACTAACCTTGTGATGGTTTTTTAAAGTTTCTTGGCTTTTCTTGAGGGGAGCTGAATAGGCCTTTAAGATTTCCCCTTGTTGATTGCTTGAAATAGAAAATGAAGGTTCTCTTGATATTTATCAATCTACATGAATCATATTCATTTCCAGTGGTGATATTTGTCCTGCCTGGTTTTCATTAAAAGAAGTAAAGTACATAATCTGCAGGTAGACTTGTCCTCAGTTCACCAGGGACTTCAAATAATTGTGAACACATTCTTAAATAGTATGATCTAGTCAGGTTCGATAAGGTTGTAAATGATTAGCGCTCCAAGGGCGCTCCAATATTCTCCCCTCAGCATCTTGGAGATAGTATGAGCTTGATGCAAGCTTTTCTACCACTTTGTAAGGTCCTCCCCATTGTGGCACCAACTTACTGACATCTCCGACAGGTTTAATTCGCTTCCACACCAAATCCCCTACTTGGAAAAATCTGGGGATGACTCTTTTGTTATAGTTCTGTCTCATCCGCTCTCAATATGATACAAGACGAGTAGCAGCTTTATCTCTAACTTCTTCTATCAAATCTAGCTCCATGAGTCATCGACCCTCATTGTCCCCATCATATAATTGTCTTCTGTCGGATTCTACTCCCACCTCGATGGGAACTACTGCTTCTCCTCCGTAGACTAATTGAAAAGGAGTGATGCCTGTAGCTTCTCGAGGCGTTGTACGATATGCCCAAAGAACACTGGGTAATTCATCTACCCAGCTGCCTCCAACATGATCCAATTTGGTCTTTAAACCTCTTATGATTTCCCTATTGGTTACTTCTGCTTAACCATTACTTTGTGGATAAGCCATAGAGGTGAAGGCTTGGGTAATGTCGTAGCTGTTGCACCAGTCTAAAATCCTATCCCCTTGGAATTGCCTTCCATTATTAGAGATCAATTTATGAGGAATGCCAAATCTACAGATTATATTTTTCCATAAGAATTTAATGACTGCATCTTTAGTAATCCGAGCAAGTGGTTTTGCCTCCACCCATTTAGAAAAATAGTCCACTGCTACCAATAAGAACCTTCTTTGGGCAGCTGCCATAGGAAACGGACCTACTATGTCCATGCCCCATTGATCAAAGGGACATGAAACTATAGAGGTTCTTAATAACTGTGTGGGATGATGTGATATATTTTGATGTTTTTGACAAGAAATACAAGTTCTTACCAACTTGTTGGCATCTTCATGTAGAGTGGGCCAAAAATAACCTGCTAACAGAATTTTGCGAGCCAGAGATCTCCCTCCTATATGACTACCACATGAACCTTGATGAACTTCTTGTAAAATAAACTGTATATCTTCTGTGCCAATACACTTGAGTAAAGGTCTGGAAAAAGCTCTTTTATATAATTGTTCTCCTATCATAGTATACTGGGCAGTTCTTTTCTTAAATACCCTGGCTTGTTCTGTACTGCTGGGAAGAATACCTTGTTGTAGATATAATATGATCTGAGCCCCCCAATCACTTTGAATTTCTGCTTCAGCATGTCTTTCAATACAAGAGACCAACAGAGTTTGTTCTACGGGCCTATCTAAACTCCATGTCACTATAGCAGATGCCAATTTAGCCAATTCATCTGCTACTTGATTTTCAGATCTAGGAACCTTTTGTATATTTACTTCTTGAAACTGGGACTTCAACTTATCAAATGCTTCAGCATATAACTTAAGCCTATCATTATTGATTTCAAAATTACCTGATAGTTGTTGAGCTGCTAACTGAGAATCAAAATAGATAAGGACTCGAGCTGCCCCTATATGCCAAGCAGCTTGCAGGCCGGCTATTAAGGCTTCATATTCTGCTTCATTGTTGGTAGTCTATAATTCAACCTGATGGAGAGTTGAAGTCTGTCTTCCCTTGGAGATATAAGAAGAACACCAATTTCGCTACCATGTCTAGTTGAAGAACCATCCACATTAACTTTCCAGGTGTTTTCTTCCTCGGGGCCTTGAACTTCTATAATGAAGTCTGCTAGAGCTTGTGCCTTTATAGCCGAGCGAGGTTGATATTGGATGTCATATTCCCCAAGTTCAGTTGTCCATTTGATCAGCCGTCCTGATGCCTCTGGGTTGAGTAACACCCGTCCAAGAGTACTATTAGTTAATACAATAATTTCATGTGCTAAAAAATATGGGCGCAACCTCCGAGCAGTCAATACTAGGGCATAAGCTAATTTTTCTAGTGTAGTGTATCTACACTCAGCTCCTTTTAATAAATGACTAGAAAAATATACAGGTTGTTGTTCCTTTCCTTCTTGTCTGACTAGTATAGAGCCTACGGCATTTTCATTAGCCGACAAGTATACCTACAGAGTCTCTCCTACTATAGGTTTAGCCAACACAGGGAGAGTGGCCAAATAATCTTTCAATTCTTGGAAAGCCTTATCACATTTCTCATTCCATTGAAATTTATTGGCCTTTCTGAGTATTTTAAAGAAATAAAAACTACAATCAGCCGATCTAGAAATAAATCTAGACAAGGCTGTGATTCGGCCTGTCAATCTTTGAGCTTCCCTCATGTTGCGCGGTGGCTCCATGTTCTGCAGTGCCTTGACCTTGCTCGGGTTGGCCTCTATCCCCCGTTCGGACACCATATAGCCCAGGAATTTTCCTCCCTTCGTGCCGAACAAACATTTGCTTGGATTTAACTTGAGCCCATATTGTCTTAAGGTCTCGCAAGCTTCCTCTACATCCCTGCACAGATCAGCAGCTTGAAGAGACTTAATTAAGATGTCATCAACATATACTTCCATATTTCTACCGATCTGCTTCTGGAAAACCTTATTCATAAGTCTTTGATAAGTTGCTCCTGCATTTTTTAGTCCGAAGGGCATAACATTATAACAATAAGTACCTTCAGATGTTATAAAACTGACCTTTTCCTGATCCTCTTTAGCCAAGGGAACTTGATGATAGCCTTGATAAGCGTCCAACATAGAGATATATTCGCATCTAGCAGTGGAGTCAACAAGTTGATCAATCCTGGGTAATGGATAATAATCCTTCGGGCAAGCTTTGTTGAGATCCCAAAAGTCAATGCACACTCGTCATTTATTTCCTGGTTTAGAGACTAACACTACATTAGCCAACCAGCTTGGAAATTGTACTTCCCTAATGTATCCTGCCTCCATAAGTTTGGTTATTTCTTCTTTGATGATCTGATTTTGTTCCGCGCTAAAACTTCTTTTTCTTTGCATGACCGGGCGGGCATCTGGGAAGACATGCAAGGAATGTTCCATGACGGTAGGAGAAACGCCCGAGACTTCTTTGGGAGTCCAGACAAATACATCATTATTCTTCTTTAGGCATTGTACTAATTCAGCCTTCAGAGTAGGCTCAAGATCGGCCGCAATATACGTAGTAGCTTCAGGTCGACCGGCCTGGATCTGAACTTCTTCCTTCTCTTCATAAACTAGGATGGGCTGTTTTTCCCTAATGGCGTTAACCTCCATTCTTTGAATCTTTCGGGCGGTGTTAGCTTCATCTCGAATTATCTCTACATAACATTTTTAGGCTGTCTTCTGATCGCCCCGTACCTCTCCAACTTGATCATCCACAGGAAACTTGATCTTCTAACAAAAAGTAGAAACGACCGCCCTAAACTCGTTTAAGGCAGGTCGACCCAATATCACATTGTAAGAGGATGGAGCATCTACCACCATAAAATAAGATCTCCTGGTTCTCATCAGAGGCTCTTCTCCCAGCGAAATGGCCAACTTTATTTGACCTAAAGGTTGTACTTCATTGCCCGTGAATCCATACAGAGGAGTAATGATTTGTTGAAGTTCACTTGGATCAATTTGTAGCTGATCGAAAGCCTTCTTGAATATAATATTGATGGAACTACCCGTGTCTATGAAGGTACGAGCAATGGCATAGTTGGCTATCACAGCTTTGATGATCAGGGCATCATCATGAGGTATTTCTACCCCCTCAAGATCTCTGGGCCCGAAACTTATTTCAGGACCGGTTGCTCGTTCCATGCTGCACCCTACTGCATGAATTTCCAATCTTCGGGCATGTGCTTTTCTGGCTCTATTAGAATCCCCATCAGTGGGTTCGCCCGCAATTATATTGATATTGCCTCGAGCAGCATTGTTTCTGTTTTCTTCCTATCGAGTTATCACAGCTTCAGAAGGTGCTTTTTCTGATACTTGACTGGTACCAGCCGGGACTGGTATTGCCTCTTGCCGAGGTTCGACCGGGCGATATTCCAGTTTGAGTGGACTTTGTTGCCTAGAGTATTGCTGTCGATAATAGTTCTACCTCTGATACCGCTCCCTATTAGCTCGTCTATTTCTTAAAACAAAACAATCTTCAGTATGATGACTGCTAGTTTTATGATAAGTGCACCATCTCCTTGGTGCCTCTGGCTGTATCTCCACATGTTGTACAGCTTGTGGACGATACTCTGGTTGTCGATGAGGTGGATGAGTTACTCTAGGCCCTCTTGGTGGAGGCACAGGGGCCAGACCTTTCTCCTTGACCTGGGTAGGGGAAGAGGTAGTACCTTCCTTCCTACGAGCAGCTTGAACTTCTTCTACATTAATAAACTCAGTGGCCCGCTCAATCAAGGAATCAAAATTAACAGGGGGATTTCTTACCAAATCTTTAAAGAAATCATTACCATTTAAACCTTGAGAGAAAGCGCTTACTAATATTTCAGTAGTAGCATTAGGTACATCAATAGCAACCTGATTGAACCTTTTGATGTAGGCTCGGATAGACTCTTTAGATGCCTATTTAATTGAAAATAAACTCCAAGGGGTCTTATGATACCTCTTGTTGCTGGAGAAATGGTGTAGAAAGACTTTCTTGAAGTCCTTAAATTTTTTAATAGACTTCTCTGGTAACCTTTTGAACCAGCGCTGTGCCGCTCCTCCGAGGGTAGTGAGAAACATCCAACACTTCACTCCATCAGAGAATTGTTGTAATAATGATACGTTCTCGAACTTCAACAGATGATCTTCTGGATCTGTTGTTCCAGTATATTCTCCGATCTAAAGATTTTGATACCGCTTAGGAAGCGGATTATCCAGTACACTTTGATAGAATGGGGAGATGACCTTCTCTGGTGAGCTATCACTAGTTATCATTTTGAGCTTACGCTTTTCTCTATCTGGTGCTTCGCCAGAGGACTCTTGGAACACAGGCCTCTTGCCCCCTTGATCCATGGGAGTGCAAAGAAAGGCTCGTGGGCGTCTTGCCGGAGAAACAGCAGTTGGAGGAAAATACGCATGTTCTTCTTCTTCCAGCTCTTTTCCTTTCCGATGCTCGGTGGTCGATATTGCTGGATGATGAGCCGTTGGTAGAGTAGCTCCAGTGTGGGCTAGCAGTTGTTGTTGTTGCTATGGCAAGGCTTTCTGAATATGAGAATTGATGAGGAAATCCAAATCCTCACGACTGATAGTGAGTAGGTTTGATTTTCCGGCTTCTTCCATCCTGTAGTCTCAGATTCAGGTGAATTTCCCACAGACGGCGCCAAATTTGATCCTGTCTGAGAAGCTAGACACAACGGAGATCCGGAAGAAGAAACCCACTGCTGGTGGAGAAAAAATACCTATAGAGCACCGATCCGAGAAACCCAAAGTGGATCGGGGAGATGAAACCTCAAGAGTGTCTTCTCGATGCAAGATACCAATGGAGATGAAGAGATCCGATCGAAGAAAATCCCAGATCCGGAGCTCCCAAAGCTGCCTGCACACAAGAGACCAACCAACACTACCGTCAGTGACCTAAGGCCGGGGTGGTAATCCCTGGTTAGGCCCTCCGACGCTCAAGTCAGTGATCTCTCTTGGTGTGGAAGAAGGAGAAAGAAGATGAACAGTAGTTGAAAAATTAGGGTTATGAATGTGCGCAATGATATGAACCTGCGAACTTACTTAGCCAACAGAGAGGATTCCCCTTTTTATACCACTTCATATAACCTCCGTAGTCATGAAGTGGACCCCGGTTTATTAGAGTTCGTTATGAGATGACGTCAGCTGCGTACTTGTGGTAGATGATTTTTAAGGAATCTTTTTCGTACCCCAGATGTACCTCCTTTGTCGTTTAGTACCTGCAAAATAATCTGGAAGCATATTTCCCGCCAAAATATAACACCTATTATGTATTTACATATTACAGATATCTTCATTAATTATCTTATTTGAAATATTCATCTATGATCCTTCCTCATGCGTCTTCTATTTACACCTCTTTTCATGTTAATATTCAGTATCTTTCCAAGGTATTGATCTACCGGCCCGCACTGGCTCTCCTATCGGGGTATGTCCCGACCGATATTAGCCTACCTCCTTCCTGAAGTTATGTCCCGATCGATATTACCCTACCTTTATCATAAAGATATGTCCCGACCAATATTAGCCTACTTCCTTTAAAGTATATAGGTCTTTCTCCTTGGAGGCGTATTTCGGTCAATATAGGTTTATCTCCTATCAAGGTATGTCCCGCCCGATATTAGCATACCTCCTTCCTGAAGTTATGTCCCGGCCGATATTACCCTACCTTCATCATGAAGGTATGTCCCGACCAATATTAGCCTACTTCCTTTAAAGTATATAGGTCTTTCTCCTGGGAGGCGTATTTCGGTCGATATAGACTTATCTCCTATCAGGGTATGTCCCGATCGATATTAGCCTACCTCTTTCTTGAAGTTATGTCCCGGCCGATATTACCCTACCTTCATCATGAAGGTATGTCCCGACCGATATTAGCCTATCTTTTTTGCTTTTCTTTCTTCCTTTTCTTTCCTCATCGGGAGACCCACAAAACCTAACCCATATCAGATATGATCCGCGACAAAAATACAATTTTTACATATATCGATCCTATATTCCATAAAGGAATGTACATGTAATCTAGATCGAAACAAAAATGTAAAATTCTAATAACTAATACAACTCCTGTTGTATTTTATTTTACAATCATGCACACACAATAAAATGCCCTTGACATATCCAAGGGTCCAATCACACAATATCTATATGCCATAATAGTTGGAGCTTGCAACCACAAAGTTAGCACATCCTACTATTATCCTACCTAAATTATATATGACATGTGCATAATCTATTTTAAAACCAAACACACAGAGGCAAACCCTAGCTCTGATACCAATTGTTGGATCAAAGAGAATTTAGATATCTCCACAATGGTATGATATTGTCCACTTTGAGCCTAGGCCCTCATGACTTTACTCTTGGGCTCTCCCCAAAAGGCATCATATCAATGGAGATATCTTTCTCTTTATAAACCCATGATCTTTCCCATATATTTCCAATGTGGGACTATGTTTACAATTTTGCAACACCAACAATCCCCCCCTCAAACAAAGGACCACAAGCTTCCCATGTCCGATCCTCGACCCACCAGGTTTTCCTGTCCCTCGGTCCACCCGACCTACTAGGACTTCCTTGCCTAGTCGCAACTAGGACTTCCTACCTGATGTCTGGTCCTCTTGATCCGAACATAGGAGCTCCCACTTTCTTTGTTCGAGGTCAATATTGTACCCACATGACTCAATCAGACCATAACTCTCGTGCACAGTCGGCGGTTAGACCTTCTAGCAGTCCGGGCTCTGATACCAATTGTAGGATCGAAAAGAATTTAGATATCTCCACAATTACATGATATTGTCCACTTTAGGCCTAAGCCCTCATGGGTTTGCTCTTGGGATCTCCCCAAAAGGCCTCATGCCAATGGAGATATCTTTCTCTTTATAAACCCATGATCTTTCTCATATGTTTTCAATGTGAAACTATGTTTGCAACCTTGCAACACCAACAGGCTCTCTAGGAGTGTCAATTCCTTTGTTGGGAGTAGTCACTTGGGGATCTCCCAAGGTCCGTCCGCTTCGAAGCTCAATTCTATTGCAATGTTCCATAGGATTTACATCTAATTTTTCTTTAAAAAAATCCCTAGTGCTCTGGAGGATAATGAAGTTATCTGCGCCATCTGACTATTAAGGATTTTCAAGTATTTTTCAAAATTTTCCACTTTTTGAGTTAGTTACATGATGTCAATCTTCATCTCCATTTATGTAGCTAAGATCTCCTCAATCAATTTATCAGTTCTGGATTGTTGATAGTTCGGGGGTTGTTGTGGTGGATAGCTTGTTTGTTGCCCCGGTTGATAACTTTGACATTGCCCAATGGGTTTCCCTTGCTCTTGATTATTTTTGTAGAAGTTGGGATAATTCCTCCACCCCAGATTATACGTATTAGAGTATAGATTATTTTTGTATTGTTGATAGTGTGACAATGCCAATAGCGTCACACTACTCAATTTGAGTAATGATAGCTTCACTATGTTGGTCCCCATTAATTCAAACTTCTTTGTTAAGACATTCATTTTTACTGATAAAAGACTTATAGCATCAATGTCATATTTACTAGGCATCTTTATCAGATTTTTGGGAAAAAAACTTCCATTTCTTTCTTATGCCCACTAATGATGGTTAAGAACCACACTTTTTATTATTTCTTTGACCTCTCAAGACTCTTATTCATAAGAGCTCCCCTGGCCAAGGAATCAAGAGATATATTCATGTGATAATTGATTCTATTATAGAATGTGTAGATCATTAACTATGTTTCTAAACCATGATGAGGGCATGATCTGAGCATATTTTTAAATATATCTTATGCTTGATAGAGAGATTCAGTGTTAGACTGTCTGAAGCTCGTAATTAAATTCCTCATATGTGCTATTTTACTAGGTGGGTAGAACTTTTCAAGACATAGCTGCTCACAATGTTCCCAAGACATAATGTTATATACAGGTAAAGAAGAAAGACATTATTTTGCCCTATCACTCAAACAAAAGCCAAAAAGCAGCAATCTGATTGCTTCAGCTATAACTCCATTCATCTTCATCATTCCACAGATTTTATAGAAAACCTCAAGGTGCTGGTTGGGATCCTCATGTGGTCTTCTCCCAAATTGATGTTGTTGCACCATAGTTATTATCGTAGGATTTATCTCAAAATGATTAGCTTTGATATATGGTCTAATAATGCTATACCGGAGTCCTTAAGCAGAAAGTGCTGCGTAATCCTTAAGAGGTTTGTTTCCTATTTGAAATGTTGCTTGTTCTTCTTATTGCTTCTGCATGTTTCTTCTTCTCCAAAAAGTTCTATCAATTTCAGAATCAAGGGGTAGTAATAATCCTACAAGACTAGATCTTTGCATACAAGAATAAGATTGATTCTAATCAAGATTTTACATAAATTAAGAAATGTAGAAAAATGGAATACAAAAAAGCTAAGTGAAAATTTTCCAGTGTAGAAATGAAATTACAGGAATGAAAATAAGAAAAATGCAAGGTAAATGAAAAATAAAAATTATAGAAAATATTTACAAAAAGGAAAAGAAAATGATGTTTAGACTAACTCAAGCATTTGCCCCCTAATGTTATATACGCAATCTCCGACAATGGCGCCAAAAACTTGATGTGTATAATCTGCAAGTGTACGATTGTCGTCAAATTATAAAAAAATATCAAGCATATAGAGATTGGATATAAGCACTAGAGACTAATCACAATGAATTATCTAAACTATCAAACTTTGAGAATTTGTGTTCCTAAAATAGAGAGAAGTGAGAGAAGAGGAAGAGTAAAAAAAGAGATTTGGTTGAGAAAACTTGATTGCAAAGAGTGTTCTAGGAGTTTAGTTTTGTCATGATGTTAATCAATATACCTAAGATTACGCATTACCCATCCTCTATCCTTATGCGCATGTAAGAAGTTGAATTCAATACCAACACTACCCCGCGATGGTCAAGTCAGAGTGCTATCTCTATTAGTATCAAATCCTATCAAGTGGAAGTGGTTATCTAGGAAGTCCGATTAAACGGATACCCTTGTCACTAGGGTCCTCTGGTTATACATTCACTAGGGTACACAAGATACTTGATAACATAGATCTAGAAATAACTTATTAAGCCTAATACAATACTTTCTTGTAGAGAATTATCCTCCCTTTCAACAACAATACACTAGATGTCCAGTAAAAGGGTTACCCTTATCACTAAGGCCCCTTGGTCATAGATCTAGAGCATCCCCTTTACGAGGTAAATAAGATAATACAATCATTCAATCAAACATGAGATCTAAGCAAGACTCACCATATATACATAAGATCAAATAAACACAAGGCATAAAAACATGTCATATGGATAGAAAATTAGCAAATCCTGGAGAATACATCAATTAGACATCACAACTACTCTCTTAATCCTAAAATAAAGTGATCTACTATAGAACAAGAGGAGGTGAATCCAAAGACATTGACATTGAAAGCTTAAAATTCAATCTAAAGAAAAGAGGGAGAAAAACTTATCTAAGATGAAGAGTGGTCTGTGGATCCAATTCTATGCTTTCGGAGTTAAAGGAGATGGTGAACATAGCTTCGGATCTTTGATTGGGGCATGAAAAGGGTGTAGATCTAGACCAAGATGGATCTTCCAAGAGGGAGAACCTCCTCCCCTTTGAAAAGGGGAAGAACTCCCCTTTCATAGAGCAAGACATGACCTTGGGCATGACCCGTGTAATGGCTATGCCTTTTGGCACGACCAAGGCTTGAATTAACTCTGCTAGAGTGGCATGACCGCGCCTTTTGGCATGGCATGAGTATGAAGCCATTTGAGTGGAAAAGCACCGTCGTGCCAATTGGCACGACCACACCTGACTTGGCTCTATATGCTTGGCACAGCCTGACCCTGCTTCGACTATGGAAATCTGGCATGGACGTGTGAAACCACACGACCTGGACTTGCTATGCTCTAGTGGAGTGGCACGACTGTGCCCTTTGGTACGGTCGTGGTTTGCTTGTCCACTGGTGTAGAGCCACGACCATGTGGAAACACACTTCCAGGCTCTACTCTTCTCCTTTAATCATTCCAAAGCATGCCTCAACACTATTTTTAATTTGAAAATGCATCTTGTCAATAGAAAAGTGAACAAAGAGTAGATCTCTAGTAAATAAAATAATTATGCTGAAACTATGATAAAGAGGGGTGAAATTGCATAGAATATACACAATGAAAGCAAGTAAATGTGCATTAAAGCATGCATAAAATTATATATAATCTACGCACATCATGCTACATCTCTACTTAATTATTATTGGTAACTTTAATATTATCTTGCACTTATTCTTTGAAGATAGTAGGACTGTTACTATCTCATACTTGTCTGATCTTGCTTCTTTGGAAGAACTAATATTAGTATTGTCCAATGAAAGTGGTCAAGGATCGATGGCCTTAGAGTAGGAGTCGGATGGGCTCTGAACCACATAAAAATAACCAAGTCTTTACTTTTACTTTCTTTTTTATTTTTGCTGTAATTCTTACTCTAACTTGATTTTATGTTAATGATAAAGAAAAGATTTTTAACGAATGAGATTCCCCCCCCCCCCCCCCTCTCGTCTATCACGATCCAACACTAAGAACTAGATGTTGAGAACCACATAGGTAAAGGATGACATGTGAAGAAAATTTTAAGGGTTTGATACATCTGAAATATTAAGGATATTATAAGAGGTGGACTCTTGGGCAACATAACGTAACAACCAAGGAAGACCTAAAAACAATGAGCTTTGAGAGATTGTATGAGATTCTAATCTTAGGATTTGAGTTGACTAAACTATGGATTAGGGGCATAGAATGACTCTCTCAGTTTAGTCAATTGGACATATTTAAAAAGTAACTATTGATCAATCGTTTCGGACCTCTTTATATACACAATAATGCATAAAAATAATCCTTTGATTCATGGTTTGTTGATATGTGTGAATCATGCATATGTTTTCGGTCTCATTTATCATATATTTATTACATCATATTAGCATATTTTGTATAAACTTCTAACTTTTTTATTATTTTCATCTTTTTAGTTCAGATGACTTCTCTTTGAGTATTTTATTGATAGGACATGAGATCTTGACATTGGAGCTATTTAGAGACAAAAATATATTGGAGTGGCATTATAAAATGATATACAACCATGTATCATCCTTGGTGCCAGAATTATCTTTGGAACATTGCCAAGAGCATCCAACAAGAACACGGCTAGATCATGGCACTTGCCACGGCTGTAAACATTCAGGATTTGTGCAAGAAGCTTTCCAAAACAATCCATGACCTACCCATGGTGCTTACCTACCATGGTCATGGATCATTAGGTTAATGATGGTGACACCCCTATAAATTTTTTTAAAAAATTTGTTATATTTTTAGAAACTTAAGAGGTTATAAAGGCAACCTGGGGATGTTGATTTGAAGCATGGAGGAGTTTTTGCAATAGGAGACCCCAGGAGAGAGTCATCTTCGAAGAGATCCAAGGAGCCTAGTGATTCTAACCACTGAAGAGCACATGGAAATCATCTAGAGACGTCACGACATTATTGACCTCCGCAAGTGTACGGATATGTCGTAAGTAATAATAAAAGATATCGAATCCACAGGGACTGGAATAAGTACTAAAGATGTCTCAAAGCAAGTTAGCTAAACAACCAATCAATTGATTTACAAAATCTAAGTATAACTATGAAAGGCAAACAAAGAAATGAAAGAATAAGAATCTAGAATAAGGGCAATGATAAATGTATGTTCTAGGAGTTTTGGTTTCTTTGTAATGTTATTCAATGTAATGATCTACCAAATCTTATTTCTCAATTGCCTACCGTTTGTAGAAGGTTGCCGGTTCCCTCTTGCAATAGACAACCGGCATAGGACTAAAATATATCTAATGTGATCAATTAGGAATGAACCCTATGTTGTCCTTACACGGGCTTGCCTGTCACGTGCGCCCCTCAGAAAAAAACATAGAAATCCACTACTTCTCAACCTCATCAAGATATAAGGATTAATGCATACAATCTATCCTACCCTCTTGAAATACCTAATTTCCCCTTCAAGATTACCCCTCAAACGTCCTTACATGGGCATGTTCCTGTCACGAACATCCCTCAGAAAATCGAATGAGGAATTACCTCTACAAGATCCACAAGATATTCAAACATTCAATCAATCATGGTAATTAATCCCTAATCACAACAATCCACACACAAAAGAATAGATACAAATAGGGCAAAATCATAGAAATAGAAATGTTGGCAAATCCACAAGAGTTTACATCAAGTCTCCATTACAAATACTCCCTCCATCCTAGAACAAGAGATCTAATCCATGGAACAAGAAAAGAATCCAAAAGAATAAGAAAAGATAAACATCTTGATCCCCAAATCCAACAAAGAAAGGGAAGAAAAGTTTATCTACGATGAAGAATCATCTTCGAATCCAATCCTCACTCCCTGGAGTCGAAACGTTGAAGATCCGCCCTTAGAATCGCCGAAAATCCCTCCAAGATGGTGGACGAATGCCCAAATCTTCAATTCCCCCCAAAAGGGAGAAGATCCCCTTTGAAATGAAGAAGAAACCTTTATATAGAGGGGGGAATTTGGGCGCCACACGACCCCAGGACCTGGCCATGTGTGGGACACGGTCTGGCTCACTCCCCTCTCTGCCTGTCTCACATGGCCATGTGTGAGACACGGCCATATCTGGCTCTGCCACTACACTCCTTGCACGACCGTGTAGATCCACACGACCTGCGCTACCTCCGGCTCTGGAACTCCTGCATGGTCCATGTGAAGCACACGGCCAGGGCATTCTTGGCCTCTAGAATTGTTGCACGGGTCGTGTGTAGCACACGGCCAGGGCATTCTTCGGCTCTGGAAGGCTTGCATAACCGTGTAGTGTACACTGCCTGGCTTCCTCTGGCTTCCCATCTTGGCACGGCCGTGTGAGGTTCACACGGCCAAGGCCACTTCCTTTTCTGCTGCAGTCACAGGGGCAGTGATCCACACATGGCCTGGGCAACCCCCCATGGTAGGGTCGTGTGGCTCACAGGGCTTGTGCCTTCCCTCCTTGTTCAAGTGTCAAAATCTTCTCTAAATTCGACTCTTGTGTACACAAAATGCATAAAAGCAGATTTCTGAACAAAAAAAATAAATATGCTCAAAAGGAAAGTTGGAAGTACGAAAGTGCATAGATAAAGCATGTACAAAGTATGTGAATGTGCGTCAAAATATGCTAAACAAGTGTATATAATCTACGCACATCACAACCCCAGACTTAAACCTTTGCTTGTCCTCAAGCAAAATGCTGCAATCTAAATTCATATGTCCTATAATGCTCTCATATCCCAAATGCATTCTCCTAACTCTATCAAAAGGTTTCATTAGTAAGCATGATCATGAAAACAAGTTATGTTTGGCTCAAGCATAAGTACCCTGTGCACAGTGCAAATAAAACAACTCAAAACTCTTCAAGTTTCAATCTATGTCCTAGTCAAGTCGTCATCAAGTTTGAATTCCTAATGTTTCCAATGATAGACAAGTAACCAGTGATAGACACTTACTTGCCACACACTTGGTTCATATTTTTCAATCAATCCAAGGTCTCAAAGGCGTGCTCAATCTCAAGAGAAGCTAAACAGTCATTTCCCCAATAACCTAACTCGGTCTCAAAGGGGTGACTTACTAGATTCCACTCACGACAACTATTTTTTATATCCCTTTTTAATTTTTTTTTCTTTGCTTTTTTTCACACTCTTTTTGTTTCATAAGTATTTGCATTATGCAAATCTTATTCACAAATGTGCTTTTAGCACAAATGTTGGGATATTTTGATTTTTCCAAATGAGCTTACATGAGTTGAGCCTCATCCAGTAACCAAAATGAAGTTTGAGAAATCACCATGGAAACCAAGTACTAAACAAACAAGATGAATCATGAATATTTCAATGATATCAACCATTCAAGCATCAAGTATAGGTGTAGTGAAGATAGATCTTTAAGGTCAAGCCAAGACTAAAACTTATCTCCATAAGATACTTGCTTATTTCATGCTACCCAAGATAGAGAAAAGAGGTACATTAAGCATACTTCTAGCATCACTTAAAACATCATGAATCTAGATAATGAATGTGCTAACATTTAATCTTGAAGACAAGAAAGCATATAAGTGAAGTTTTGATGTTCTTAAGATGTATGCCACAAGATTTCAAAAGATAGACAAGTGACTATCAAAAATCAAGCAATCCAAGCAAAACAATCGAAATAAAATGCAGAACAAAACTAAACATGTAGAAAACAAGCAAAAACTGAAAACTAGAATGCAAAAAGAAAAATCAGGTTCGACACCCCCCCCCCCAGACATAAACTTTTCATCGTCCTGATAAAATCAATATGGTGGAGGAGGTGGAGGTGGAGGAGGACGAGGAAAAGGATGCCTACGACGTGATTGGCCAATGGGAAAACTAGGGAAACCTGAAGTTTCGCTCAGGATTATATGATACTCAAACAAAGCATCTACTTGTTGGCTGGTGACACTCATGCTTTGCATAAAATCTCTCATTCTAGCTTGATCCGTATCATAATCCTGGACAAATTCAGCCACTTAACCTTGAAAATTCCTTGTGAATCGAAAGTGCTCTTGTACTTCTCTAAACTGATTATCTGATAAAGAGAAGCGATCTTCCAACATTCTTCGTTGGGCATCATACTTCTCATGAAGTGATTCTAGAGAAGTACAAAAATCAGAAAAGTCAAATCTGGAGGAACCCGTAACATAGGCAAAAGAATGCCTAGCAGGATCTGGGTGTCCGGAGGGCTGCGGGTATCCAGATGTCGAGGGCTCAATGTGTGGCTCTATGTCTCTGGATATGGAGGGGACATTTTTGGGGTCTACATCAGTGATTATCCAATTAGATGGGTTGTGAACTAAAGTTCGATCAGGACAAGGAAGAGGTAAAGGAAAACCATTCCTCCTAGGAAATGCGAAACCGTTCTCATCCCAAATAATCATTTTCATAGCAAGACATGCATCCATGTCGATCATATCATTGCCATGAATAACTTCCAACCCATCTAAATCAAGTTCCAAGTTAATTGCTATTTGAGTAATCAACCCACCAAGAACTATTGATCCCGAAGACGTCCTCGCAGCTCTCACTAAGGTTTACAGAAAATGAAAATCGGAATCAAAATCAAACTTATGCAACATAACCCATAGAGTATAAAGTTCTACTTTCTTAACGACTCCATCACTTTCCCCTCTACCAAAAATAGTTTTTCTCATGACTCGATGCAAATATCTAAAAATAGGGTTTTGCATGTGAGAAGGCTTGGCTCTAGAGGGCTCATAGGGATGATCTAATCCGGTGATAGACTTCCAAAAATTGTTCCAATTGAACCTAGAGTCAAACCTCCAAGAGCTGCCGAAAGACAATCCAAAACAAGTGTTGAAATCACTAAATGTCCATTGAAATTCTTGATTCATTAATCTAAAAGTTATCTTGCCAACATAATCATCCTCATTGGCCAAATGGGCATCTATTAAACTTAGAAACTCCAAAACAAGGCGAGGATAAATAGGTCGATGTGTGTACAATATATCACTCCAATCTAGGAACCCAATCAACCAATCTATATCGTCTCTAATTCCCATCATATCTAAAACGGTTGGGTCCATATACCTAGTACACACGATCTTTCTATTGACAAGAATTGCAAATCTAGTTATTTGATCATCATTTCTAAACACAATATTGAATTCGTTGTCATTACCTTCGTTGCGTGAGGTCCTCTTTCCTTTTCCTTGCACCAGTTGTTTCCCTTTGTCTTTGGATGACTCTTTCCCTTTGTCTCCACCACTAGATCCACCACCACCCTTGCAAAGTCTCTTCAATAGGTTGGACATATTGTCAAGTTTGAGTGGGAAAGGGTACTGTTTATGGTTGGAGGAACTAGATCTTGAAGAAATAGATCTTAGGGTTATGAAAGTGGAGATCTTGGATCTAGGAGAAGAAAAGAATCTAGATCTAGATGAAGTTTGTGGAAAAGAAAGAGTTTTAGACCTAGATCTGAGAAGATTTGGAAGAAAGGTTGAAGAAGAGAGGAGTTTTGGAGAGAAGAGGGTGTTGAGATGAGGAGGGTGTGTGGGGGACACGGCTTGAATCTGGTCGTGTATAGGAGATATGGCCTGGTAAGATTTCTCTACACGGGTTGTGTAGATCTACACGGCCCTTGCCTTCTCCTTCTCGGGTTTAGTCACACGGCCGTGCCAATTGGCACGACCATATCCTTCTTCTTCTCGACTATCCTTGCACGGCTGTGTTTGGGACACGACCTTACCAACTTCCTTCTCTGGATTCAGCATACGGTCGTGTCAGATGACACGGGCAGTGCATGCTTCTACACTAGTTCCTTCACACGGCTGTGTGTGAGACACGGCCAAGAAGTTCTCCTCCTTTGGATTCTTTACATGGTCGTGTCTAGGACACGGCCATGCACCTTTTCTTCTCTGGAGACTCCACACGGTCGTGTCATGTAGACACGACCCAAGCATCTCCCTTCTCTGCAGCATATGCCTGGCCGTGTACAGCACACGACCATGCTCTGTTTTGCTCCACTTGATGATTTTTCTCCTTTCTAGCTCTTCCAACACTTCCATGCCCATGAAGAAGTCATGACCAGCTCATGGAAGTGAAATTTCAACCTAAAAACAAAGAAAAAACCAAGTAAAAACACTACTAATGAACAATAGAAACATGGAGTGAAACTAATTAAAAAGAATCCTTAGGTTGCCTCCCAAGAAGAATTTGTTTAAGATCTTTAGCTTGACCAATCTTGATTACTCCTCTCTTTTCCTTTCCCTTGGAGGGCAGACATATTTGTCATTTTTGTTGGGAGGTCTTCTCCCAACATCTTCCGCCATAAAATTTTCTTCGTTTGGTGGCCTCCCATGAGGATGGAAGTTCCATTCCTCCAGTTTGTAAATGCTTGCCCTGCTACAAGCATTTAATAGAGAAAAGACATGGTTAGAGACATTAGATAAATTATATTCCAACTGTTCCTTACCAATCACCAAAGAGAGTTTATGATTTTTAACATCTATAATAGCTCCTGCTGTAGCAAGGAGTGGTTTTCCCAATATGATAGGGATTTTTGGCTCCTCCTCCATGTCTAACACAACAAAATCGGTGGGAATTATACTCCCACCTACTTCTACCGGCACATCTTTAACGATACCCATAAGGTACCTGCAGGAGTGATCAACAAGTTGTAGTGTCATGGTAGTAAGTTTAAAATTTTTGAGACCTAATTTATTACAAATAGAATAAGGAATGAGGCAAACACTTGCCCCCAAATCACAAAAAGCTTTCTTAATAAATTAAGTTCCTTATTGCAAGGAATATAAAAGCTTCCAGGGTCTTTCAACTTTGGGGAAGTATTCTTTTCCAAAAGAGCGTTGCATTCCTCTATAAGTGCAATGGTCTCTATATCTCCTTTCCTTCTTTTTTTTGACATGATGTCCTTCAAGAATTTGGCAAACTTGGGCATTTGAAGGATTACATCAATGAGTGGTACTTCAACACATATTTCTTTCACCTTCTCCAAGAATTTGCCAAACTCTTCATCCTTTTTCAACATAATAAGTCTTTGAGGAAAAGGGACTACTATGCTTTGATGGTTGAGTGGAAGAGTCTCTTCAACCTTAGTGGTACTCTCCTCATTGTCTTGAATTTTATTTGGTGTTGGAGGAGAGAGCTCTTCTTCAATTTGTATCCCTTTTGGAGCAGTCACTTGGGGATCTCCCAAGGTCCGTCCGCTCCTAAGCTCAATTCTATTGCAGTGCTCCATAGAATTGACATCAGGCTTGCCAGGTAGTTGTCCTGGTGCTCTAGAAGATGAGGAAGCTAGTTGGGCAATCTGACTCTCCAGAATCTTTTGATGTCTATCAGAATTATCCATTCTCTGAATAAGCTTTAAAATGTCCTGCTTCATTTCATTCTGATTGGAGATAATTTATTCAAACATCTTTTCAATTTTAGACGTAGGAAAGCCTTGAGAAGATTGTTGCTGAAAATTTTGCTGCCCGGATTGAAAATTAGGCCTTGCCCCCATGGATGGTCCTTGATCTTGGTTATTTTTGTAAGAGAAATTAGAATGACTCTTCCATCCAGGGTTGTAAGTATTTGAGTATGGATTGTTCTGCCTTTGATTGAAACCCATGATTGCATCACATTGCTCTAATTGATTGATTTGTGCAATGATAGCACCCAATGAACATGAGTCATTTGAATGTTCAGAACTTCCACATACTTCACAAGAAGAAACAATGACATTGACCGTACTTGAGCTAGCTCCCATATTCTCAAACCTTTTTGTAAGAGCATCCAGTTTGCAGCCAATAAAGTCACTACATCAACATCAAATTTTCCTTATGCTTTTGTTGTTGGGTTCATACAAGAATAGCCACCACTTCTTTCATTAGCCAATTGATGGTGGTTTTGTGCTACACTTTCAATTATCTCCTCAGCCTCATCCAAACTCTTATTCATAAGTGCCCCTCCAGCAGCTGAATCAAGGGTCACTTTTGTATGATAATTAATGTCGTTATAAAATGTATGTAGCACTAACCACCTTTCCAAATCATGGTGTGGGCATTGTTTGAGCATACTATTGTATCTATCCCAAGCTTCAAATAAAGATTCAGAGTCCACTTGCTTGAAGCTTGCAATAATCTTTCTCATATAAGCTGTTTTACTTGGAGGATAGAATTTGTCGAAGAATTGTTGCTCACATTGCTCCCATGTGGTGATGCTATTTGGAGCCAAAGAGTTTAACCATTGCTTGGCTCTATCTCTTAAAGTGAACCCAAATAGTAGTAGGCGCACTGCTTTTGAAGGAACACCATTCATTTTCATTATTCCGCGTATCTCGTAGAAGACCTCCAAATGTTGATTTGGGTCTTCATGCGGTCCTCCACCAAATTGATTTTGCTGCACCATAGATATAATTGTAGGTTTGATCTCAAAATTATTTGCTTCAACTAAAGGCCTTGAAATACTAGATCGAAAACCTCTAGCATAAGGTGCTGCATAATCTTTTAGTGGTCTATTCGCCATAATGGAATGTTCTTGTTCTTCTTGTTGTCTTTGCATAATTTTTCTTCTATGAAATGTTCTATCTATCTCAGGGTCTAGAGGAAGAAGTTCTCCTGCAAAGTTAGATCTTCGCATAGACAAGAACAAGATAGCAAGATATGTTCACAAAAGAAAAAGAAAGAAAGAAACTAAATCAAAAGAAAAGCAGAGAGAAGTTAGACAAGAATGTTAGAATCAAAATACAGAATTAGAGTTACAACAAAAGGAATTGACAAAAATGTTATACAAGAAAGGAAAAACTTATGAAAACATAATTCTAAAAGTTAGATTCAAATATGCAAATGAAAAAAAAAGTTATGTCTACTTTAACTCAATTAAAAATCTCTAATGTTATATTGCAGTCCCTGACAACGGCGCCAAAAACTTGTTGACCGCCGCAAGTGTACGAATATGTCGTAAGTAATAATAATAAAAGATATTGAATCCACAGGGACTGGAATAAGCACTAAAGATGTCTCAAAGCGAGTTAGCTAAACAACCAATCAATTGATTTACAAAATCTAAGTGTAACTATGAAAGGTAAACAAAGAAATGAAAGAATAAGAATCAAGAATAAGGGCAATGACAAAGGTATGTTCTAGGAGTTTTGATTTCTTTGTAATGTTATTCAATGTAATGATCTACCAAATCTTATTTCTCAATTGTCCACCGTTTGTAGAAGGTTGCCGGTTCCCTCTTGCAATAGACAACCGGCATATGACTAAAATATATCTAATGTGATCAATTAGGAATGAACCCTATGTTGTCCTTACACAGGCTTGCCTGTCACGTGCACTCCTCGGAAAATGAACATAGAAATCCACTACTTCTCAACCTCATCAAGATATAAGGATTAATGCATACAATCTATCCTACCCACTTGAAATACCTAATTTCCCCTTCAAGATTACCCCTTAAACATCCTTACACGGGCATATTCCTGTCACGAACATCCCTCGGAAAATAGAATGAGGAATTACCTCTACAAGATTCACAATATATTCAAACATTCAATCAAGCATGGTAATTAAGCCCTAATCACAACAATCCACACAAGAAAGAATAGATGCAAACAGGGC
The DNA here is from genome assembly GCF_018446385.1 of Zingiber officinale. Taxonomy (NCBI): domain Eukaryota; kingdom Viridiplantae; phylum Streptophyta; class Magnoliopsida; order Zingiberales; family Zingiberaceae; genus Zingiber; species Zingiber officinale. Next base: position 56,949,673 of record NC_055998.1, on the reverse strand, counting down.
AAAATCATATAAATAGAAATGTTGGCAAATCCACAAGAGTTTACATCAAGTCTCCATTACAAATACTCCCTTCACCCTACAACAAGAGATCTAATCCATGGAACCAAGAAAGAATCCAAAAGAATAAGAAAAGATAAACATCTTGATCCCTAAATCCAAGAAAGAAAGGGAAGAAAAGCTTATCTACGATGAAGAACTATCTTAGGATCCAATCCTCGCTCCCCGGAGTCGAAATGTTGAAGATCCGCCCTTATAATTGTCGGAAATCCCTCCAAGAAGGTGGAGGAACGCCCAAATCTTAAATCCCCCCCCCCCCCCCCCCCCCAAAGGGAGAAGATCCCCTTTGAAATGAAGAAGAAACCTTTATATAGAGGGGGGAATTCGGGTGCCACATGGACCCAGGACCTGGCCGTGTGTGGGACACGACTTGTCTCACTCCCCTCTCTGCCTGTCTCACACGCCCGTGTGTGAGACACGGCAATGTTTGGCTCTGCCACTGCACTCCTTGCACGACCATGTAGATCTACACGGCCTGCACTGCCTCCGGCTCTGGAACTCCTGCACGGGCTGTGTGAATCACACGGCCAGGGCATTCTTGGCCTCTGGAATTGTTGCATGGGCCGTGTGTACCACACGACCAGGGCATTCTTCGGCTTTGGAAGGCTTGCACGGCCGTGTAGTGTACACGGCCTAGCTTCCTCTGGCTTCCCATCTTGGCACGACCGTGTGAGGTTCACACGGCCAAGGCCACTTCCTTTCCTGCTGCAGTCACACGGGCTGTGATCCACACACGGCCTGGGCAACCCCCCGTGGTAGGGTCATGTGGCTCACAAGGCTTGTGCCTTCCCTCCTTGTTCAAGTGTCAAAATCTTCTCCAAATTCGACTCTTATGTACACAAAATGCATAAAAGCAGATCTCCGAATAAAAAGAGTAAATATGGTCAAATGGAAATCTGGAAGTACGAAAGTGCATAGATAAACCATGTACAAAGTATGTGAATGTGCGTCAAAATATGCTAAACAAGTGTATACAATCTACGCACATAAGACATCTACAACTGAGTTCTTTCCACACTTTGATCTATATTTTGAATTGTAGAGTGTTTTCTTTGATGTCTTTCATTTGTTTCTCCATTGTGATGAAGTAGTCTCCCTGATTCTTGGATTAGAAAGTAATTTGATATTAAATTGACACTTGATTGTATGCGATTTCTCTTTCTTTATCAATGATATGTTTGATTCTTGATCCAGTTTTAGCATGCTTAACATGTTGATTGTATTAATATATGTTAGCATATATATTAGAGAACAAGGGAAGGACCAAAAGATGAACTCTAATCTTGAACCTATGGACTTGGACTTAAGGGTTTATTCATAAAAGTAATACGAATTCTCTTGAGGATACCATTGGTTATCACAATGCGTAAAGGGTCTACCCTGATTTAGTTACCATGAAAGTAAGGGTTGTGTATTTAGAAAGGAAACATCAAGTACTTTAGGATAGACTACCTTCAAGCATGATTAATTGAAGTAAGAGAGAGATTCATAATTAAATTATCAATGATCATTGTGGTGAAACCAAAGTCCTAAGATTCTCTCTAAAATTTGTTTTCTCACTGTTCTTTTAATTCCATTTTCTTAGTTTGTTTTCTTTCACAATAATTCCCTCATTTAATTTGTCTAGATAGCCTCCATTGCACATGAACTAGTAATCAACTCCACGGTTCTAAAAGATGATAATTTTACTACTTGACGACGACGTACACTTACAGTTAGCATGAATTAAGTTTTCATGCCGTTGTCGAGGACTGTGTTTAGTTGATATTAGTTTTATTTGTGATTTGGTTAATCTAGATTTTGTTCCATTTTTTTTTTTTTTGCAATCTTTAATCTTTCTCTTTGTAGGTGGAAAGGTTTTTTGTGTATGCTAAGGTCTAAATTAGGAGTTGTGCTAAACGCAAATCCTGAGATTGAAAGAACCTTTCACATGAAAAGAATCTAATTGAGGTGGTTAGAAGCTAACAAGAACAACTCACACCGACATGGCCGCCGACGGCGAGAACAAGCCTTTAAATGACTATGCAACACTAGTGCAAGTGGATTTAGATCTAGCATCACAAGACCTCAAGTGGATGCTAATAACTTTGAGCTAAAACCAACACTACTTGCCATGATCCAACAACCAACTTGGAGATGTTCCTACAGATGATCCAAATCTACATTTAGAGGTATTCCTTGAATTTTGTGAAACATTTAAGCTTAATGGTGTTTCTGCATATGTTATTAGGATGTGACTATTCCATTTTTTTCCTTGAGAGACATGGCAAGAATATGGTTACATTCCCTACCATCAGAAAGTATCAAGACATGAGATCAACTGGAATAGCATTTTCTCAAAAAATGTTTTACGCCTAATAAGACGACGCATTTGAAGAATCAAATCACAAACTTTGCACATAATGAGGGAGAGTCTTTGTTCGAGGTATGGTATAGATTTAATGGGCTAGTGCAACAATGGTCACATCATGGATTAGAGAAATGATTGATCATCCACATTTACAATAGAATCACCTATTCGACAAAGGTTTCATTGGACTTCAAAGCTAGGGGAGCTTTGATGAACAAGAGATTGGACAAGGCCTACGACATAATAAAGAGTGTGGCTCTGAATCATCATTAATGGGCAACTGAAAGAGACATAGTCCATGAAGATTGTAAGTATGATGTGAATACTCTAGATATGATTGTAACAAATATGGACATCCTAACCATGAGGTTTGATTCATTCAATCTTAGCATTGTGAACGTTATTAATATTTCTTGTGAGATTTGTGATGTAATAAGTTATTCGACTGCTAATTGTCAAATAGAAGTTGTACCTTCATAAAGGGTCCATATGAAACAAGTAGACATGATCAATAACTTCAGGCAATAGTAGGATAATCTTTTTTCCAACACTTACAATCCTAATTAGAGGAATCACCTAAAATATTCATACAAGAATAACCAAGACCAACTTGGATAGAATAACTATGAGCCACAATTTCAGCAAGCACCAAAATCCAACTTGAAAATTTTTCTTAAGAACTTTATCATCACACAAACTAAGCAGAATGAGGAGTTAGGACAACAACATCTAGCTACCAGAGTGGCAATCCAATAATTCCCTCGGATAAGTCTAGTGGCTAGCATATGAGGTGTTGTCACCATGAGGTCTGGGATTCGAATCTTGGCAAAGTTGAGGTAAATGTCTCCCTTATGTGCTAGTCACTATTCTAAAGGCTAGTAGCCACCCGTGATTTACCTCCTCCATGTTGACCTTGGGACGGGTTAGCGGGGGCGCTGGGGACGAGCGCATTCACCTTTTGCCACCATAGTGGCAATCAAATAAATCACAGGGAAGCTTGAAAACTTGGTCAACCATACCAAGATGTTAAAATTCAAATTGCATAGATTGTTAGTTACTCTACAAGATATCCGAGTAGATTTTCAAGTCAATCTGAAATGAACCTTGTTGAACACTACAATGCTATCACTTTGAGGAGTGGTAATGATTTGGAGGAACCCAAAATGAGCAAGGACAATGAAGATGGTATGATGAACGAGAAGGATGGAGCAATTCATATTTCAGATAAAGAAGAAGAAAAAACTAAAGGATTCGAAAAAGGTGAAAAACCTAGTTCCACAACTCCAGTGAGGAATTATCAACCACTGATATTGTTCCCTCAATCATTGGCCAAAGCTAAGTGAGTAGTTCAGTAAATTTTTGGAGATGATCAAGAAGCATTTTGTGAACATACCATTCCTCAATGCTTTATAACAAATACCTACTTATTTGAAGTTTTTGAAGGATATACTATCGTACAGAAGGAAGGCTAAGGAATATGAAACTATAGCTTTGACAGAGGAGTGCAGTGTATTGATCCTGAATAAGTCACCTCCAAAATTTAAAGATTCAGGTAGTTTTTCAATTCCTTGCATGATTGGTAAAACAAACATTAACGAAGCTTTTTGTGATCGTAGTGCTAGTGTAAACCTCTTGCCCTTTTCGATCTACAAGAAACTAGGTTTAGATGAGTTAAAGATAATGATAATAACTTTATAGCTTGCAAATTATTTTGTTATATATGATTGGGTATTCCAAAGGATGTCCCTGTGAAAGTAGGTAATTTTATAGTTCCTACAAATTTTATCGCGTTAAAGATAGATGAGTATCCTCAAATCCCCATTATTTTAGTAAGTTCTTTTTGTTAACCACTATCGAGGCTATAATTGATGTCAAAAATTATAAACTTATTGGATTAAAAAAGTCGAAAGACGGGGGAGGGGGGGGGGGTAAATCTTGTAAATTTAAAAAAAAATTATTTTCTTTTTCTAAAATCAAATCAAAGTAGCAACGGAATATTGCTCCAGTTATTTATCTCAACCTACCTACCAAATATTGATCCTCCAGATCTTGTTTGGACTTTTCACTTAGCCTTGCTCGGATCACCAGGACTTTTCTTTCAACCTTCGGTCCTTCAGACCTCTCGATCACACTGCCAAGCGTTAGGTCCTCTCGACCCACTTGGACTTTCACCTGGGTTCCACGATCTGCTAAGACTTTTCCTACCTAGCCTCCAGCTAGGTCTTTTCTCAGTTGAGAAGACAACCTTCACACTCAATTAACTTATTAGATCACAATAAAACTTAACTTGAACTTTTGACAACATTAAAACTCAGGTTTGATTCTGGTACAACTTGCACCAACATATAATATGTAATATAAATTATATAAAAGACTATATGGTGTGTATATATATATAGGAAATTTAATTTAATATCAAATTAATGTCTTAGTATATAAAAATTATAGGACTTAGCATTTATAAATGGATAAAACTTAGTATATAGGAATTATAGGACTTAGCATTTATAAATGGATAAAACTTAGTATGTATAAATTTTTTATAGATTATTCATCTAATTAATATAAAAATAAAATATAAATAATATATTATATAATATAAAATGTATAATATAGATTATAAAGCATAAATGAAATTAAATAAGGAAAAGGTAAGATTAGTATAACATGTAACAAAGAAATATTACATGATGCGGTGATGATAAAGGGCCCCACTCTACTGCCACGGTGGATATCAAAATCAAGGTGGAGATGACATCACCGGTCGGGCGAGGCATGCTCCGATCGGTGAGGCGGCTCTAATCCGTTGTTGTCTTTGATACGGGGAGCAATAAAACAACCGACGCTCAAGGGAGAATGTGTAGAAGCAGAAGACGAGCGGTTATCCCGCTCAGCTAGATAACAGAGATCGATGTGCAGAATTCAACTTTGGCCAAGCAGCTATCCTGCTCAGCCTGGCAACAGGCTTCTGCCGAGCGGCTACCCTGCTCGGCCTGCTATCAGGCTTTGGAAATAGCAAAGTGAACCTTCGGTCGAGAAGACACACACTAAGGAACAGCAAGGTTCTGGCCGACCAGATGGAGCACCAGGGTAGCGATATTCAGGTCGAGCGGCCAATTCGCTCGGCCTAACAGTACACTCCTGATGATATCTAGTGAAATCCTTTTGGGAGTTGGTGCCGCCGACACCGGGCATGGGTTGCTAGAAGATTGTACAGCAGAAACTTCTACTGTCACTTTAGAGATATGCTTGGCTCGTTAAGGAACTATGTCAAGGACACTTTATCGACACATCTTTTCAGGAAAAGCTTTAAGAAGCGTGCTCACTTTGGGAAGCATGCACGCGCGTTGCTGGAGCCCTATATAAAGGGGGTCCAAGCATCGGCGGAGGTATGTGATATTCATTATTTGTGCTATAGTTCTTGTTGTTCCGCTTCCTTTCTCATCGCCGGTGACTGACTTGAGCGTCGGATGGCCAACGCTGGGGACCCCTTCCCTAGCTCGGCATTGACATAGTCTATGTTGTAGGTCCGCACGGAGTCCACAGGAGGTCAGTGTGAGCGCCACATCCCCAGTTTTTCGTCTCTTCGACTTTCAGATAGGATCATATTTAGCGTCGTTTGTGGGAATGTCACCTGAATCCAAGCCATGAAGATGGAGGACGCTGGACGATTCACTACCGTGACGCTCACCCAAGAAGAGCTCGAGATGCTTGTTCAAGCCCGAGCGGCGAAGATGATCGAGCAACAGCAACAACAGGCACTAGCCGATCGGTAAGCGCCACAACCTTCAACATCGGCAGTCAGCAGACGAGCGGGGCCGGAAGACCTAGCGGAGCAAATCTCCATGTGGGGATAGAATCAAAGGTTGACTGGCACACAGGGGGAAGCGTCGCCCAAGTTGATCCCCTTCCATTGAGCTTTGTTCCAAACCCCTCGGAGATACCCCAAGCGCATCAGGAGCGGGGATCATCTTCAAATGATGCTCCCGTTCGGGATGCATGGAAAGGCAAGGCACCCCGAAGCAATGCATCTCCCGAATGGATTAACTGGTAGTTCTAAGAGGAGATCTTACAAGACCCTCTACCGAGACACTACACATCACCGGCGATCGAGACGTACAATGGATCAACCGATCTAGATGATCAGTGGAGGGATGACACTGATCCCTCCCAAGTCCTGACCGAGTGAAATAGACCATCCACTCGGGAAGAAGAAAACAAGAATAATGCTTCTCGAGGAGAGATAGGCATGATCATCGGAGGGTCGACCGGCTGCGACTCCAACAGAGCCAGGGAGTCGTACGCTCAGCGGTTGGAGATCCACGCAGTGGGATGTAGCAAGGAGAAGGCTGAAGGGCCCCAGATCAGCTTCGGCCCCAACGACTTGGAGGGGATGGAGATCCCCCACGATGACGCGCTGATTATCCGAGTGGTAATCGCTAACAAAATAATTCACCAAACTTTTGTTAATACAGGGAGTTCGGTGAACATTATTTTCATGAAGGTATTCGATCAGTTACAAATTGGTCGAAGTGAGATGCTGCCCATGACGACCCTACTGTACGGCTTCACGGGGAACGAAGTACTGCCGCTCGGACAAGCCCGCCTGGCCATCTCGCTCGGAGAAGAGCCACTAAGGAGAACCAGGACCACCAACTTCATCGTGGTGGACGCGTTGTCGACCTATAATGTCATATTGGGCTGACCGACTCTCAATAAGTTTCGGGCAGTAGTATTTACTTACTTCCAAAAAATCAAGTTCCCAATAGATGACTATTGGTAGGTCTTAGGAAGATCGTACCGGCTCCACTGTACAAAATTTTGTACAAGTGTCGAACCTTTCCTAAACAACCTATTGTGTTCTTTAGAAATTAAATTAGAAATCGCAAATGGAACTTAACATTATTGATTCCAAATTTAACTTATCTGTTCTTAATGGTTTAGATTTGGAACGTAAACGATGCTTAACATTATTGATCCAAATCCACTGATGTTATAAATTCAATTATATATTAATTTTCAAAATTGGCTTCCAGGACTGCATGGCGAGGCACTAGTCCTTCTTGGGTATGGGATCATCCACCACCGCCTAGACAAAGCCTTTTAAGGAAATCTAATATTTAATTTCCTTATATAACTCTAAGTTAACCAAAAAGAACAATCGAATCACAAATTCGAAAAACAAAAAAAAACACAAACTCGAATCTCAAATTTGAAACTCTAGAATCATATGCCTCTTGTGTTTGGAATTCATACAAAAAAAACTAGCATGAAGCAGAAAATAATTACTAGTTATACCTTTCTTTGTATGCAGTGACCTCTTGATCTTCTACCGTATTCCTCTTCTTATCTTGGACGTTGTGTGGGCAACGACCTACCGAGATGAGAACCACCAAGCTCCTTCTTCTCCAAGTTTCGGCCACCACCAAGAATCTCCTAGAGATGAAGGTTCGGCCACCACCACTAAGCTCCAAGGGATGCTAGAAACAAAGCCTCCTATCTCTCCTTCTTCTCCAAGTTAAGTCCGGCCACCAAGCTTTCTTCAAGAGGATGATGTCGCCGGCCACTTGAGAGGAAGAACAGGGGAAGAGGAGAAAAGAAATCCGGCTACACCAAGGAAGAGAGGAGAAGAATCGAATAGAGTTCTTAGCCATGAAGGCATCCCTACCCCCTCTTTTATAATCCTTGGTATTGGAAAATAAGGAAAAATTTAAATAAAAACTTCCTTATTACTTTGCCATGAAAAAGAAAATTTAATTTGATTTAAAATCAAATTCCTTTTCTTAAACTATATAGTCGGGCACTCTAAAACTCCAAACAAGGAAAATTTTAACAAGAATTAAAACTTCCTAATTTGTTTCCAGAAATTTTAAAATAAAAATTTCTGTAATAATTTATCCCTTCATGGTTGGTTATAAAAGGAAATATATAAATTAAAATTTCTCTATTAAAACATGTGGATGATTTCCAAAAGGAAGTTATCTTTTAAAATTAAAATCTCCTTACAATCTACAAATAAAGAAAGATATCAAATCTTTTCTTAATTTTTTGTAGAAACTTATAAAAGGAAAAATTTATAATTTTACAACTCTCTTTTAAATCATGAACATGGTTACAAAAAGGAAAGTTTTCTCAAAATTAAAATCTTCCTTTTAATCTACAAATAAGGAAAGATATCATATCTTTTCTTAATCTTTTGTAGAAAACTATAAAAATGAAAAGATTTAAATTTTAAACTCTCTTTTAAAACCATGGAATCCACATAAGAAAAAATTTAAAAAATTAAAACCCTTTTAATTTGATTAGGGTCGGCCACTTATGCTTGGGCTCCAAATTGGCCGACCACCTACTTGGCACATCTTATTGGTCTTGGCCACTTACTTGGCACAGGCCTCCTTATTCTTCTCCTCAAAGTCTACAATGGCCCGATTCTTCCGCGCATTGGCCGACTCAATTTTATTATCAAAAGTGGTGACATGCTTATTGAGCCACTCCAGCAGCGTTGCCTACTCGATGCTCTTGGCCCGTTCGACCTCGAGCATTTTGTTGCTCTTCTCTAGAGTGGCTCGAAGTTTAGCCACCTTAGCATTTGTTTATTCTTGAGTGGTGGAGGATTGGCTGCACGACGCCTTCAATTGCTTCACTTCCTCCTCCAAAAAAGTGAGCCTTTGGCACATGGCTAGGCTCTCCACCCAGTACTGCAAACAAAGTGAATATAAGCGCCGATCAGAAGTAAACTATGCAAAAGTATGACTTACCCCAGTAGACACCTGGGTGTGGCTGTCCACGAGTGCCCCCAAAGGCATCACCGCCACACGAGCTTGGGCCTCTTCCCATATTTTGGAAAGAGGACCTTGAATGATGATCTGGTGCTCCGGAGTTCAGGACTTGATGCCGAATTCACGCCATTCCTCTGTCGGTAGGTGCAAAATCATCATAATATGGCATTGGTCACTTGAGACTGACTGTGTAGAAGTGGCCCACCCGGACGGTCATGATGAAGAAGACGGTCGGATGCCCAACTCCTTGGACTTTGACTTTTGTGGCAGGAATGCTACCAGTAGGCGCAAACCATCTCCTGAGGCAGACCAGATAGGGAGGGCATCCGGTCTGACGACTCAGGGGCAGTGGACTCTTGGACGGGCGCAGGTGTTAATGTCTCCACCCGTTCGGTGGATCGCACCCCGGAAGTGGCGGAGCGCGATGAGCGATCCGCCCAGCGCCTCTTGCGCCTGGTCAGTGGCTCATCCAAGGAAGCTGAGCTCCCCTCAACTGGAATGATCGGACGCTGTTTAGGAGGTTGGGAGCCACCAGTCGCCCCGCCACTTGCCAGGGCAGGAGCCGCCTCGCTCTCATCTTGCGGCTCCTCTTATGAGCCGACCAACTGTAGGCCTCGGCTCCCCAGTTCTTCGATAGTAGCCGCATTGATCGTGGCATTTACGAGCTTCGCCTTACCGAACAGACGTATGCGCAGCATGACTTTAGCTGCACGAAAGGAAGAAAAAATAAGTTAGAATCAAAGAAAAAAGTAAAGTGATCGCATACCTAGGCTGAACAAGAGCCGGGTGCGGATCGGACTCAAGCCAAAGATGTACAGGACATCCTCCAACAACAGCTTGCGAATGTCATATTTCTGACTGGCCAACATCGAAGCTGCGTTAACATAGTCCGATCGGCTCTTGTACTTCTTCAATGGAGGCTGGGCCGCCATGTCGAGCTACCAGTGCGTGGAGAAATCCGATCGTTCGGGGAAGTGCACGTAAAAGAAGTACTCCTTCCAGTGTTTGTTGGAAGTTGACATTTTATCAAAGAAAATCAAGCCCACTCGGGCTTGGGAAAGAAAGGTCCCTGACTTGGATGACTTGGGATAATAAAAGTAATGGAAGAGACGGGGAGTGAGTGGAATGTCGTGCAGGCGAAAAAGAACAACCACCCCGCACAGTAGCCGAAAGGAGTTTGACACTAGCTAATGGAAGGAGACTCAGAAATATTTACACACGGAAGAAAAGAAGGGGTGGATGGGAAATTGCAGACCGGTGGAAAAATGGTCCTGAAAGACGGTGACACAGCCGAGCGGCGGAGAATTTGGTCGATCGGAAGGAGAGGGCAGAATGATTTCATAATCAGGAGAAAGCTCAAAAGCGGCTTTCAGACTCTCAACGTCGCCGGCATCGAACTGGAACTCGGTAGAAGTATACCAGAGCCCCGGGATGCAGACGGGAGGTAGCGGTGAACTTTCCATTGTAAAACAAGAAAGCAAGAGAAGGAACTTACCGGCAGAATGGTCGTCGGAACACACAGATGCGCGCTGAAAAAGATGAAGATGAAGAAACACAAAAGCCGAAAGACATGAAAGCAAGAGGTCAACGGAGGGAGCTTACTGAAAATGGGTCGCTGGTGAAACGATGAAGGAAGAAAAAGTGTCGAAGAACAGTGGAGGAGAAAGATCGCTGGAGCACAAAGAGCTTGGCGTCGAGGAGCACGAAGACGAAGTGCGCAAGTGCGGCGACACGCATAGGCTTATAAGCTTGGGGGCTGACCGATCAGAGCCGTCTGATCTAGGTCGTAGAAACCTAGGCCAAGTTTTGACTATTGAATTTAAATCGCCAAACGTCACATCGGTACCCTGTCACATCAGGCGTGCGACGGCAGGGGCAGGACACGCGGCGCGTCGCCATGGGTCGACATTTAATGATGGTATGGGAGCGCGCATAGCCTTAATGCGCAGAGATTTACACGATTTCCTAGTAATCTGGGTGATGTCAGCTTGGCTCGCACTCGCCCAAGACAACCCAAGGAAAGATTTCACAAGTGCAAACCTTCGTCGTGCCAATTGGATCGAGGGAGCATACCTACGCCCATATGACAAGCTTCAACAGGCCAATCAGCGAGGATCGATCTGTTCCCGATCAGAAACCACATCAGTGTCGAAGGCTGATCAGGAGGAAACCTAATCAGACAATTGTCCAGTCAGTCGAGCTTACAACGCCCTTGACTAGACTTGAGGGTGAGGCTTGTGATGCAGTGATGATGAAGGGCCCCACCACGCTGCCACGATGGATGTCAAAGTCAAGGCGGAGATGGCATCGATCGGTCCGGCGAGGCATGCCCCAATCGAGGAGGTGGCTCTGACCCGCCGTCGCCTTTGATACTGGGAGTAATCAAACAACCGACACTCAAGGGAGAATGTGCAGAAGCAGAAGCTGAGTGGCTATCTCGCTCGGCCAGACAACAAAGATCGATGTATAGAATTCAACTTTAGTCGAGTGGCTATCCCGCTCGGCCTGGCAACAGGCTTCTGCCGAGCGGCTACCCCGCTCAGCTTGGCATCAGGCTTCAGCAACAACAAAGTGAACCTTTGGTTGAGCAGACACACACTAAGGAATAACAAGGTTCTGGCTAACCAGACGGGGCACCAGGGCTGCGGAATTCAAGCCGAGCTGTCAATCCACTCGGCCTAAAAGTACACTCCTGATGATATCCAATGATATCCTTTTGGGAGTTGGTGATGCCGACACTGGGCATGGGCTGCCAGAAGATCATACGGTGGAAGCTTCCACTGTCACTTCGGATATATGCTCGACCCATTAAGGTACTGTATCAGGGACACTTTATCGACATGTCTTTTTAGGAAAAGTTTTGAAAACGTGCTTGCTTTGGGAAGCATGCACGTGTGCTACCGCAACCCTATATAAAGGGGGGCCAAGTATTGGCGAAGGTATGTGATATTCACTGTTTATGCTACAGTTCTTGTTGCTCCGCTTCATTCCTCATCGTCGGTGATTGACTTGAGTGTCAGAGAGCCAATGCCGGGGACCCTTCCCTAGCTCGGCACTGACGTAGTCTGTGTTGCAGGTCTGTGCGGAGTCCACAGGAGGTCAGTATGAGCGCCATATCTCCAACTTTCCATCTCTTTGACTTTCGGATAAGATCATTATATAAATTATATAGTATAAAAGAAAAAAAATAAAGATTAATATAACATGTAAGAAACTATAACATTTTAATATGCGAATATGATATATACATGGATATATATGGAATTTTGGATTAAATATCAACTTGATGACTTAGTATGTATATGAAATTAAATAACCATGAATATGGGTTTCTATTTGGACTTAGTATAAAGTTTATAGAAAACGAAATAAATGATTTAGCATCGATAAATCTATCTAGTATTAGAATTTATATGATTTAATAGATAAAATCTAGAGCAAGTCCTAAAACTTCCATCTTATATAAAACCCTCACATAGAACCCTATCTTGTTTTTGGACTTGCCACCGGGCCTAAGCCTCTCACCTCACCCAATTCCACCAGTGCTACATGTTGGAGTATATAATAAAAGCCTAGCTTTTGTAAACATTTATTTTGAAATAAAAGAATCACATTGGTCAATATCTATATTTATTCGTTAAATGTAATTATTCAATTAATTTATATAGTAGATAACATGGTGTGTGGTGTCACACACAGAAGATCATGTTGATGGTTCTTTATAAATTATAAACAGTTGCTCACGACTAAGATGGAAAGGAAAAAACCATCGGAATAGTTGTAGTATAATTAAGTGTTAGTTTATCTTGATTAATAAATTACACTGGTACACTCTAAGTGTATTGAGTATGACCATTTAGGTAAGTTCTTTTTGTACTGACTAAGTAAAAGAACTAAACCTTAGTTATTATGGAAGTGTGTGCTCTTAATCCTAATATAATAACAATCACATATATTTAATATTTATTTCTTTGACTTATCAAAGGGTGAGGTTTAGCTCGATAAATCAATATGCCTGATAAGTTGGGAAATGATATTACTTATAGTGTGTGTTGTTGATTATAGAATGAATCTGTGTCCTAGTTATCTAGGTTGAGAATGCCCCCAAGAGGAGCTCATAAGGATTGCCATGTTAAACCCTACAGGTAGACTTAGTCCGACATGACAATGAAGTTGAGTGGTATTACTCTTGGAGCTAGATATTAATTAAGTGAGTTGTCAGTAACTTACTTAATTAGTGGACATTCGTAATCTTAAACATAGGGAGACTAACACACTCATGATAAGAAGGAGTCCATAATGTAATTTGGGATTGGTGAGGTAGTGCGATAATAATTCTCTAGTGGAATGAGTTGTTATCGATGAACTTGAGTTCTGTGTTCGGAGTGAACACGGGATACTCAAGCTCCTCGGAAGGCCAAAACCAATTTCTCCTCTAGGTCCCTGTCATAGCCTCATTATAGGCTCAAGTTCATTCAAATGTAAGGCTCTTCTTGGTGTCCAAGAAGGGGGCCGGTCCAATGCTTGGTGACCAAGCAAGGGTCGGCCACATCCTCTTTATAGGGGCTGGTCCTATTGCTTGGTGACCAGGCATGTAGGGGCCGGCCAAGATTAATTCAAATAGGAGGAGTGTTTTGAATTTTTAAAATCTTCTCTTTGAAGAAAACTACAAGTTTTAAAAGAGAGATTTTAAATTTAAAAACTTTCCTTATTTGAATTAGGCCACATGTTTTAAAAGAGAATTTAAAAGTTTTTAAACTTTCATTTTTTAACCATCTTCATGGTTGAGAAAAAAAAAGGAAGAGAAGTTTTAAAATTTAAATTTTCTATCACCATGATAAAAAAGGAAATTTTATAAGAGAAGTTTTAAATTTTAAAATATAGTTTTAATTTTTAGAAACTTTCCTTTTTTAACTCCCACTTTAGGGAATTAGGAGAGAGCTTGTAAAATTTTATAATGGCTTATAAAATTTTATTAAAAAATTATTTTTCCTTTTTTATCCTGATGAGGTGGCCGGCCACCTTGCTTGGTGCCCAAGCAAGGGGGCGGCCATAATTAAAATAAAAAAATCATCACAATTAAAATTAATGTTGGTAATTGATTCAATCATGAGGAAAGAAAAGGAAAAATAAAAAGGGAAAAGGAAAAACTAGAGGATGATTTTATTTTTTGGAAAAAGTTTTTCCTTATTTGCCTTGGGCATGTAATATAAAAGAAGGGGTGAGGAGACCTCATGAGACACAACTCTTATTCTTTTGCTTGGAGATCTCTTGGTGGCCGGCCCCTCTCTCTTCTCCGTTTCCCTTTGCTCTCTTCTCCTTGGTGGTGGTGGTGGACGGATTTTAGAAGAAGAGGAAGAAGCTTTTTGGTGGTGTTTATCTTAGAGGATTGTCGCCCACACGACATCCAAGGCGAGGCGAGGAATACGGCAGAAGATCTTGAGGTCATTAGCTTGCATAGAGAAGGTATAACTAGTAATTTTCTTCCTCATCATACTTATTATTTTCTTTGTAAGAATTCTAAATACAAGAGGCAATTAGATATAGTTTTTCGAATTAGTTTTTCAAGTTTGTGTTTTCTTCTTTTTCGAATTTATGATTCGATTGTTCTTTTTGGTTAACCTAGAGTTATTTAAGGAAATTAAATATTAGCTTTCCTTTAAAGGTTTTGTCTAGGCAGTGGTGGTTTCTCCCATATCGAAGAAGGCTATGTGCCTTGCCATGCAGTCTTGGAAGCCAATTTTGGAAATTAATATTTAATGGAATTAATAACATAGGTAGATTGGAATCAATAGTGTTAAGTTCCGCTTGCGATTCAAATTTAAACCATTAAGAACAAATAAGTTAAATTTGGAATCAATGATGTTAAGTTCCGTCTGCGATTCCTAATTTAACTTCTAAAGAACACAATGGGTTATTTAAGGAAAGGTTCGACACTTGTACAAAATTTTTGTACAGTAGAATAGGTACGTTTTCCTAGGACTAACCAACAATTGGTATCAGAGCTAGGGTTTGCCTCTGTGTGTTTAGAATTCAAATAGGTTATGTACATGTCATACATAATTTAGGTAGAATAATAGTAGGAAGTGCTAACTCTTTGGTTGCAGGCTCCAACTATTATGGCTTATAGATGTTGTGTGTGTTGGACCCTTGGACATGTCAAGGGAAATATTTTGTGTGTACATGATTGTATGTAACTAATACAGTAGGAGCTGTATTAGTCCTAGAATTTTAGAATTTTATTTTTGATCTAGATTACATGTACATTCCCTCGTGGAATATAGGATCGATATATGTAAAATTCTATTTTTGTCGCGGATCAGATTCTTGCGAGGCGTAGTACTTTTGGAGCACCTGAGGCGCAGCGGAATAAGAAGCAAGATGGATGCGATGACTCGACCCGATGGTGGTTGCTAAAGATGGCAGTAGCTAGGGTTGGAGCACATGGAGGATAGTAACAGAAAAATGCCATAATAGTTGGAAAATAATTTCCATATTTATTTCTTTTATTTACTGTGATATGTGTGTATGCATGTGATGTGTGCTATGATAGTTTAAAATTCCTCACTTTAAATAACTAAGTAGGAGAGGGATTTATTTTAATAAATTCCACGGTCTCCATTACTGGTTTGTAAGTGATGAAAACAAACTTACGCGTTTGCTCTGAGTGCCTTCCTCCATATCGGTTGAGTTTGTTTGCGGATCACTAGATCAAACTTCCATTTTGGATGACTATAGGAAATTAATTAAGAGCGTGTGATCTTCCCTATCGGAAGGGGCACAATCTTATTAATGGACTTAGTGTCAAGTAATGATATATACTTAGGCACGTCTAATAGTATCCTCCCCATCGGAGTCACTACTATTATTTGTATGACCGAAGGAAACCAACTATTAATTTTATTTGTCAAAAAGTTAGGTTGACAAGATAATAAAATTAATGGGTTACACCCTCCTTTTACAAATGTTGAATTTGTATACGTCCACACTATCGTGGCATATAAAATTCACGGTGTTTTGAGGTGTTGGTTAATTTAAAATAGTATTGTTTGAGGAATTAATATTATTCTAAATTTAGAGTCCTGACCAAAGTTATTTTTGTGATTCTTAGGATGACGTTCAACCCACTGTCCATTATACTGAAAGAGAACAAACTTACTGGACCCAACTACATAGATTGGAAAAGAAACCTGGACATTGTCCTTACTGCTGAAAGCTATAAGTTTGTACTGACTGAGGCTTGCCCTGATGCACCTGACGGTGACTCTACCCCAGAGGAGATTGAGTATCATAAGAAATGGGTAAAAGCTAATGAGATGGCGTGGTGTTACATTTTGACATCAATGTCAAATGTATTGCAACATCAGCATCAAGATTTACCAACAGCTTATGATATAATGAACAATCTCAAAGAACTCTTTGGGCACCAGAGTCGGAATGCTAGGAAAGTGGCAATGAGAAAATTAATGACAGCCACCATGTCTGAGGGAACACCCGTAAGGGATCATATCCTCAAAATGATGGCCTATCTGAATGAAATATAAGTTCTTGGAGGAGAAATCGATGGGGAAACTCAGGTCGATATAATTCTCCAAACGCTACCCAAAAGTTTTGAGCAGTTCCGCCTGAACTATAACATGAACAAAAGAGAGTATACGTTGGCGGAACTTCTGACAGAACTACAGGCAGTAGAAGATATATTTTGTCAAAGTTCTCAGATTCACTATGTTGAAAATGGTTCTACTTCTAAGCCGAAAGGTAAGAAGAAGAAAAATAGGTCTTTTCAACAAAGAGAGTGAATAAACCTCAGGGACAAAAAGCTGGAATAAAGAAACCGAAGGGCAAGTGCTTCATCTACAAGCAAACAAGGCATTGGAAGGCAGACTGTCCTCGTAGGAATCAGAACAATAAAGGTATATCTTATGCTCTAGTTATTGAAACATGTTTAGCGGTGTTATCTACCAGCACCTGGTGTGTAGATACGGGAGCCACTGATCATGTCTGCAATTCTTTACAGGGGTTCCAGGAAACCCGACGACTATTTAAAGGAGAGATTACTGTCTATATGGGCAATCCTACTAAGGTGGCAGCTGTTACAGTGGGAGACGTCTACTTATTTTTTGATAGGAATAGAAAATTGGTTTTAAGAAATTGTCTTTATGTACCCAGTTTTAGAAATAATTTAATTTCAGTTTCTAAACTATATTTGGATGGATATTCTGTTTCCTTTAATAACAATGTGGTTATAAAGAGAAATAGGGTTATTATCTGTTCTGGTGCATTAGTTGACAATTATATACTTTAAATCCAATTTCTCCCACAAAGCAACAAATGGAAATTAATAACACATCTTCTAATTCCAATAAGAGAAAAGAACCTTCAGAGATGAACAAAGCGTATCTTTGACATCTTAGGCTTGGTCATATTAACTTAAGTAGGATTCAAAGGCTTATAGCTGATGGACTCTTGGGTTCATTAGAGTTGAAAATTTTTTCAACTTGTGAAGCTTGCTTGGAAGGTAAAATTACCAAGAGACCTTTTAAGGCCAAGGGGTATATAGCCAAACAAGCGTTAGAATTGGTTCATTCTGATTTGTATGGTCCTATGTCTATCCAGGCTAGAGGTGGTTTTGAATATTTTGTCTCTT
Organism: Zingiber officinale; assembly: GCF_018446385.1. Taxonomy (NCBI): domain Eukaryota; kingdom Viridiplantae; phylum Streptophyta; class Magnoliopsida; order Zingiberales; family Zingiberaceae; genus Zingiber; species Zingiber officinale. The sequence goes on along the minus strand of NC_055998.1, from coordinate 56,931,840 downwards.
TTATAGACGATTATTCAAGATACTGATACATTTACCTGATGCACCGCAAGTCTGAATGCTTTGATAAGTTCAAGAGTACAAGGCTGATTTGGAGAAAAGTTTAGGTAAAAGTATCAAGACACTACGGTCTGATCGTGGTGGCGAATACCTCTTAGGAGAGTTTAGGAATTACTTATCAGAAGTCGGGATTCAATCCCAATTGTCCGCACCTGGTACACCCCAACAGAATGGTGTGGCAGAACGAAGGAATATGACTCTTATGGAGATGGTTAGATTGATGATGAGTTATTCAGAATTACCAAATTCATTTTGGGGATACGCTTTGGAAACGGCAGCGCACATTCTGAACTTAGTACCTTCTAAATCAGTATCTTCTACTCCCACCAAATTGTGGAATGGGCAAAAGCCTAGTCTAAGACATATTCAGATTTGGGGTAGTCCAACACATGTGCTGAAACCAGACGCTGATAAGTTAGAATCTCGTACAGATGTTTGTGTGTTTGTAGGTTATCCCAGAGGAACGAAAGGTGGTTTATTTTATAGTCCTAAAGACCAAAAGGTCATTGTTAGCACCAATGCCCAGTTTTTAGAAGAAGACTATATAATGGATCACAAACCCAGGAGCAAAATTGTTCTAGAAGAACTTAGAGAGGACACCTCTACTTTAGTACTAACGGTGCAAGATAAAGTACCACAAGAGACTGCAACACGTGTCACACATGATACACAACCACAGACAATGTCTTGTCATAGTGGGAGGGTTGTGAGGCAACCAGAGAGATTCATGTTTTTGGGAGAGAATTCGGACTTGATCCTGGGTAAACATGAACCTGATCCCCGGACATATGATGAAGCACTACAAGATATAGATGCAATATCTTGGTAAAAGGCAATGAATTCTGAAATAGAATCCATGTATTCTAATAAGGTTTGGGAGCTTGTAGAACCACCAGATGGTGTAAAAGCCGTTGAATGCAAATGGATCTACAAAAGGAAAAAAGGGACAGACGGGAAGGTAGAAACCTTCAAAGCAAGGCTTGTTGCGAAAGGGTACACTCAGAAAGAGGGAATCGATTATGAGGAGACTTTTTCGTCGGTAGCTATGCTTAAATCTATCCGGATACTCTTATCCATTGCCGCTCATATGGATTATGAGATTTGGAAAATGGATGTCAAGATAGCTTTCCTTAACGGAAGTCATGAAGAAAACATCCATATAAAGCAACAAGAAGGGTTCATTGAAAAGGGCAAAGAGCATCTAGTGTGCAAGCTCAATCGATCCATTTATGGACTGAAGCAAGCTTTAAGATCTTGGAACTTCTGGTTTAATGAAGTAATCCAATCATTTGGATTTATTCAGTGTCCGATGATGAGTCTTGTGTATACAAGAAGTGTAACAGAAACGTGGTGGTATTTCTTGTACTATACGTAGATGATATTTTGTTAATTGGCAACAATGTCAAGGTATTATCAGACGTAAGGGTATGGTTGTCTAAACAATTTGATATGAAGAACTTAGGAGAATGTGCACACATTCTTGGGATCAAAGTTATAAGGGATCGCAAGAAAAGAATGTTGTGCCTATCTCAAGCTTCATATATAGATACGATCCTTGCTCGTTTTAGCATGCAAAACTCCAAAAAGGGTTTCTTACCTTTTAGGCATGGAGTAGCTTTATCTAAAGAGATGTCTCCGAAGATATCAAAGGAGATAGAGGACATGAAGGCAGTTCCTTATGCCTCGGCTGTAGGAAGCCTTATGTATGCAATGCTGTGTACGAGACCTGATATCTGTTTTGTCGTGGGCATGGTTAATAGATATCAGAGTAACCCTGGACAAGGACATTGGACTGCTGTGAAGCATATATATTAAAGTACTTGAGAAGGACTAGAGATTATATGCTAGTCTACCAAGCAGACGATTTGCTCCCTGTGGGTTACACGGATTCGGACTTCCAATCAGATAGGGACAATAGTAAGTCTACATCAGGCTATGTGTTTACTCTAAAAGGTGGAGCCATTGCATGGAGGAGTATTAAGCAGAAATGCGTCTTAGACTCAACCATGGAAGCTGAGTATGTGGCAGCCTCTGAGGCAGCCAAAGAAGTTGTGTGGCTCAGGAACTTTCTAATGGACTTAGATGTGATTCCTGGTTTGCCCAAGATCATCACAATTTATTGTGATAATAGTGGTGCAGTTGCAAACTCGAAGGAACCACGAACTCATAAGGCAAGAAAACATATAGAGTGTAAGTACCACCTGATACGAGACATCGTCAAGCGAGGAGAAGTTGTCATCGCCAAGATTGCATCAGTAGATAACCTGGCAGATCCTTTCACTAAGGCCCTTCCGGTGAAAGCTTTTGATCTGCATGAGGAGGGGATGGGAATCAGATGTATGGCAACAGATATGGTAGCTTAGTCTTTTAGTATAAGTGGGAGATTGTTGAAGTGTATACTAAAAGCCTAGCTTTTGTAAACATTTATTTTGAAATAAAAGAATCACATTGGTCAATATCTACATTTATTCGTTAAATGTAATTATTCAATTAATTTATATAGTAGACAACATGGTGTGTAGTGTCACACACAGAGGATCATGTTGACGGTTCTTTATAAATTATAAACAGTTACTCACGACTAAGATGGAAAGGAAAAAACCATTGAAATAGTCGTAGTGTAATTAAGTGTTAGTTTATCTTGATTAATCAATTATACTGGTACACTCTAAGTGTATTGAGTAGGACCATTTAGGTAAGTTCTTTTTGTACTGACTTAGTAAAAGAACTAAACCTTAGTTATTATGGAAGTGTGTGCTCTTAATCCTAATATAATAACAAGCACATATATTTAATATTTATTTTTTTGACTTATCAAAGGGTGAGGTTTAGCTCGATAAATCAAAATGCCCGATAAGTTGAGAACTGATATTACTTATAGTGTGTGTTGTTGATTATAGAAGGAATCTGTGTCCTAGTTATCTAGGTTGAGAATGCCCCCAAGAGGAGCTCATAAGGATTGCCATGTTAAACCCTGCAGGTGGACTTAGTCCGACATGACAATGAAGTTGAGTGGTACTACTCTTGGAGCTAGATATTAATTAAGTGAGTTGTCAGTAACTTACTTAATTAGTGGACATTCGTAATCTTAAACATAGGGAGCCTAACACACTCATGATAAGAAGGAGCCCATAATATAATTTGGGATTGGTGCGGTAGTGCGATAATAACTCTCTAGTGGAATGAGTTGTTATCGATGAACTTGAGTTGTGTGTTCGGGACGAACACAGGATACTCAAGCTCCTAAGAAGGCCAAAACCAATTTCTCCTCTAGGTCCCTGTCGTAGCCTCATTATAGGCTCAAGTCCATTCAAATGTAAGGCTCTTCTTGGTGTCCAAGAAGGGGGCCGGTCCAATGCTTGGTGACCAAGCAAGGACCGTCCACATCCTCTTTATAGGGGCCGACCTTATTGCTTGGTGACCAAGCATGTAGGGGCTGGCCAAGATTAATTCGAATAGAAGGGGTGTTTTAAATTTTTAAAATCTTCTCTTTGAAGAAAACTACAAGTTTTAAAAGAGAGATTTTAAATTTAAAAACTTTCCTTATTTGAATTAGGCCACATGTTTTAAAAGAGAATTTAAAAGTTTTTAAAACTTTCCATTTTTAACCATCTTAATGGTTGAGAAAAAAAAGGAAGAGAAGTTTTAAAATTTAATTTTTCTATCACCATGATAAAAAAGGAAATTTTATAAGAGAAGTTTTAAATTTTAAAACATGGTTTTAATTTTTAGAAACTTTCCTTTTTTATCTCCCACTTTAGGAAATTAGGAGAGAGCTTGTAAAATTTTATAATGTCTTATAAAATTTTATTAAAATTTTAATTTTCCTTTTTTCTCTTGATGAGGTGGCCGGCCACCTTGCTTGGTGCCCAAGCAAGGGGCCAGCCATAATTAAAATAAAAAAATCATCACAAAATTAATGTTGGTGATTGATTCAATCAAGAGGAAAGAAAAGGAAAAAATAAAAAGGAAAAAGGAAAAACTAGAGGATGATTTTATTTTTTGTAAAAAGTTTTTCCTTATTTGCCTTGGGCAAGTAATATAAAACAAGGGGTGAGGAGGCCTCATGAGACACAACTCTTATTCTTTTGCTTGGAGATCTCTTGGTGGTCGGCCCCTCTCTCTTCTCCCTTTCCCTTTGCTCTCTTCTCCTTGGTGGTGGTGGTGGACGGATTTTAGAAGAAGAGGAAGAAGCTTTTTGGTGGTGTTCATCTTGGAGGATCGTCGCCCACACGACGTCCAAGGTGAGGCGAGGAATACGACAGAAGATCTTGAGGTCATTAGCTTGCAAAGAGAAGGTATAACTAGTAATTTTCTTCCGCATCATACTAGTTATTTTCTTTGTAAGAATTCTAAATACAAGAGGCAATTAGATCTAGTTTTTCGAATTAGTTTTTCGAGTTTGTGTTTTCTTTTTTTCGAATTTATGATTCGATTGTTCTTTTTGGTTAACCTAGTTTTATTTAAGGAAATTAAATATTAGCTTTCCTTTAAAAGCTTTGTCTAGGCGGTGGTGGTTGGTTGCTCCCATATCGAAGAAGTCCATGTGCCTTGCCATGCAGTCCTGGAAGCCAATTTTGGAAATTAATATTTAATGGAATTAATAACATAGGTAGATTTGAATTAATAGTGTTAAGTTCCGCTTGCGATTCAAATTTAAACCATTAAGAACAGATAAGTTAAATTTGGAATCAATGATGTTAAGTTCCATCTTTGATTCCTAATTTAACTTCTAAAGAACACAATGAGTTATTTAAGGAAAGGTTCGACACTTATACAAAATTTTTGTACAGTGGAACCAGTACGTTTTTCTAGGACTAACCAACACTACAACTCTAAGAGAAGACAACTAAGGAGGGGTTGGTAGCCAAGATTTGAAGGCATGTTTTCAACTATGTTAATGCTTTAGATTAGCTTCTATGTCTTGTGAATTTTAGGTACCATAGATTGAGTTATGATGCTTTAGTTTAAGTCAGTTCTTTAAAGCCCTTAAAGGTTTGTTTAAATGGAAGATTTCAGATTTTATAGTTTCCTATGTTCTTTTCGGCTTTAAGAAGTTGATGCTATGGTTTAGGTTCCTTCCCCATCTCTATTTGGAAATTAGAAAATTGTTAATGCCTCCATTGATTTTAGGACTTGTAAGTTTTGGGTTTTATGGAACCTTATGTTCTTTTATATTTTAAGAAGATGATGCCATGGCTTAGGTTCCTTCCTCACCTCTGCATGGAAGCTAGAGAATTATTTATGTTCCCATCAAATTTAGAACTTGTAGGTTTTGATTCCATAAGTGTAGTTCTAAATTCTATTTTTAGAAGTTATATAGTTTGATGTTGCACTTCATGTTTGATCCATGCTTCTAGTTGTTTTCCTTTAGAAGATAGAAGATCATTTGATGCTCAATTCGAAGTATAAAACATGTAAATTTTGGATTTATATGAGTACATTAAATTCTGTTTTTAGAAGTTATATAGTTTGATGTTTCACTTCATGTTTGATCCATGCTTCTAGTTGTTTTCCTATAGAAGATAGAAGACCATTTGATGCTCAATTCAGATAAACTTGTAAACTTCAGATTTACAGGAGTAGACTAAATTCTATTTTTAAGGGTTTAATCACCATGAGGTTGATCTATAATGGTTTCATGTTCTTCTATTTGTTTTCCATTAGAAACTAGAGATCTTTGCATGCTTATGTTTAGGTTCACAATTATGCCCTATTTATGTTGCTAAGCATGCACATGCTAAGATGATGCACAAGTCTATGCTTAAGCTTATGATATAAAAATTACATGTTTAAGTTTAGGTTTACAATTATGTGATGTTTATATTTATGCATGCTCACACTATGTTTATGCACAAAATGGCGTTGAAATCCATGCTTAAGCTTATGTTGTGAATTTTCATGTTTGTGCTTAAGTTTATGTTCATGTCCCTCTTATATTTGATTATGATACCTTAAAGTAATAATGATAATGATAATGATTTAATGAGAATATTGTGAGGAAAAAGGCTCCAGAGGGAGCCCATTTACGGCAAAGACCCCAAGGGAGCTCAATATCGGGTAAGTTGAATATAACAAAGTGATAATGATAAATATTTAATGAGGATACTGTGAGGAAAAAGGCCTCAGAGGGAGCCTGTTTACGGAAGAACGCCCCAGAGGGAGCTTAATATCGGGTAAGTTGATTGTGAGAAAATGATAATGATTAGATTGGAACACTGGCATCGTTGTGAAAATGATATCAAAAGAATTTTAAGTTCTAAACCCCCTCTAACTACACTAATGTAGTATAGAAATGACTTAGGTCGTCTCCCAACGAAAGCAATGATAGAATGGTAATCTGGGATTGTATGTTATTCCTATTTTGGGGGTTTTCAATATGGAAATGGGGGGTTTGGATTTTGATTCTAAACCTAACAAATGAAAAGCAAAGCAAGTAGAAATATAATCTAATGCTGGAATGAAATCTAACTAAGTGCGAATAATTAATCCACAACACATTATCACACTACGCTATGGATTAACTATCAACACAATTAAACTAAGGAATGAAATGACAAAGTATTAAATGAAACATAATCTAGTAAATGAAAAACAATGCAAGTAATAAAGCTAAGTCTAACCTAACTATAATTGCATAAAATAAAAGGCAACATGAAATAAAGTAAAGCAAAGCATTTAACGAACCCTAAAGCATTAAAGAAATCTTATTTAACCTAACCTTATTGCATTAAATCAAAGCTAGAACTTAAAGAAATTGAAAGAACAAGACAAAGCAAGAATTAACCAAACTAAAATGCATCAAAATAAACCTAACTAATGGTTGAAGCAATTGATCGAACACGTTGCATGCATGAAACTAATTAAGCATAATAGGTGGAATTTAAACATGGGGAATCAAGTTTGATACAAGCATTCAATCAGAAGCATCAACACAAGCAAACTGGCATAATTAAAATAATTAAACTAAGAAATCTAAACCACAATCCATTCATCCACTTCGATACCAAGGACTACCCTCATCGTCACGCAAAGGCCTGAAGATCGAACCCTAAACTCTAGTGAACAGTAGCTCACTATTGGAATGCTGCACACTTCGACAACGATGATGTGATGAACGAATCTTCCACAAAGAACCCCCTCGCTGGAAGTTGACTGGAAATGGAGATGCTGTGAAATGGAATGAATCGTCGTCGCTGCCTCCTTGCTCTGTCGCCTGAACCCCAAATGGTGGAGTTGCCAGAAGGAATCGGACAATGGAGATCACACCAGAAAACCCCTCCGGCGAGGTGAAGTTGGACAGAGCTTGCTGCCACCACCGAACCTTGAAGACCTAGCTTTTGCAACCCGCTGTGGTCGGCCTCTAGGGTTCGAGGGAAGAAGGTAAATATTGGAGAAACCCTCTCTAATGAGTTGAGCTTGATCAGAGTCATCGCTGAAGCTTGCTGCCCCCTGCCGAGTTTGCCTCTGCGGTCGCTGCTCGAAATCAAGAAGATGAGAAGTAGACTGTGGATGGCTGGCCGATGGCAGTGAAGAGAAGAAGAGGGGCTGCCGGCCGGAGAGAAGGAAGGAAGGGGGAAGTTGCCATCGGTGAAGCTTGTCGTGAGCCCTAGCCAAAGACACGGACAATGAAGATGAAGCTACTATGCCGTCCGCTTGAGAGTATAAGTTTTCTTAGTGGATCGGGTCTGGGTTAAGGAAAGGGTATCCATTAGAGATTAGATCTGGTTCATTAATAATAGAGTTCAAATTAGGCTTCAAATTGGATGAGTTGGGCTTTTGTGATTGGCTTGAGCTCTTCTTTCTTTAGATCCAAATTGAATTGAAGCTTTAAATGAACCCTTGGATGACTTGAGCACTCAATCAACGACATGACTCTTTAGATTTCCTACAAAATCAAATTCAAAATATAAGAAATAATGTCATAATTGTAGAAAAAATATAATTAAGTCCAAAATAAATCCTACTCATAAAACATAACATAAACACAATATTAAGCATGCGAGAAGGTAAAAAATGATAAGTCCAAGAGCCAAAATAACAGATAAAGTTGCTAGTTATCAAACACCATAAGGGAAAAGGCCCCAAAGGGATCCCGTTTAAGGGACAAGGCCCCAGAGGGAGCCCAATATTAGTTTTCCATATTAGGTCATAACCCAGTGATGAGAGTTGCTGATGCCCTACTGCTAGGTATCATGGATTTACAACTGAGATTCATCAATCAACCATATAATGATAGCTAGTCACTTTCAACGATCCTTATCTTAAAAAGATTTATGATATATTATGCTTATGTTATACTTATATACATGCTCATGATTATGTCTATTAGTATGCTTATGTTTATGTTTATGTTATACTTATGTACATGCTCATGATTATGTTTGTTCGTATACTTATGTTATGCTTATATGCATGCTCATGATTATGTCTATTCGTATGCTTATGTTTAGCTTACGTTATGCTGATGCACATGCTCGTGATTATGTCTGTTAATATGCTTATATTTATGCCTTCATGCTTATGTCGATGCCTATACGTACATTCGTGGTATGTTAGTACAATGGTCCCTAGTTACCTAGAACATGATTTCCCTTAGTACACTAGATTATAGGCGCTAACTATTGCATGACATGATTTTGAATATGTTGAGTCTCTTGACTCATAGAATTTAGCCTTTCTTTTTCAGAAAATGGAACAAATGAGATAGGAGACGTTGACCAGTGAGCCAACTCAGAACAATAGAAGTACAACCCGAAGACCTTCTAATTTAATTTTCACATTTAGCTATGTTATTTTTTAAACCGTCTATATAATTTTATTTAAACTAAGAAACCGCTAAGGAAGTATGAGCAAGTGATGTCCACAGTTACATTTATGAATTGTAAAAAAAACACAACAAAGGAAAAACTAGGGACGTTATAGTTCAAGAGGACTAGACCAAGTTTCGAAGGGTAAACTAGTTCAGTCAACCCTAGAAGTTTCCAAGTGACTCAAATATTCTAGGTGACTCAAACAGTTTTCAGGTGACACAAAATTCTAGGTGACCCGAAGATCTCCTTGTTGGTGAAATCATCCTCTAGGATTTTAATATTTGATAATATACCTATATCTTATCATATTTAGAAGTGAGAATTTTAGTCAGATCAAGATTGACCGAATGACTAGTAAGGGTGAGAAGTTTACCAAATGACTAACAAGTCTAGGCAAGATAAGGTGACTGGATGTCTGGCAAAGGTGAGAAGTCTATTAATTGACTGGCAAGTCCAGGCAAGGTGAGAAGTCTACCGAGTAACTAGTAAGTCCAAGCAAGTCAAGGTGACAGGATGTCACGCCCCAGGTAGTCCCTACTAGAAGAAATTTTGGTAGCATCTCCCCTGTACGGGTGACAATATAAAACTTCCTACAATGCCCTCAGGGCCACATATACCTCGGCCAACATGGTTGGAAGCAATAACAATAAAATATAATAAGCATTCCACGCAGTTTAATAATAAAAGCCCAAAAGTAAGCAACGATAAGGAAATCATCTCAAAAATCCTACTCAACTACACCCATAAAACACAAATCCGATACCCTACTCAACTACACCCATAAAACACAAATCCGATATCCTACTCAACTACACCCATAAAACACAAAACTCCAGCATACATTCAAATAAAAATCCATCGACACATAACAAAACGTATAAGATCCAAATGTCAACAGATACAAGTCTAAATAACATAGACAATAACATAAACCAAAATGTGTGAACTCGTCGCAACGCAAAGTGGTGGGGGACTAGCGACTAGAACCTCCTGAACAAGCTCAACCTGAAAATAGTAATAACGGGGTGTGAGTCTAACACTCAGCAGATACCTAGTTGACATGCATAGTAAATAATAACCAGCAGTAATAATATATGCATATAGTCTCCTGGATATAACATATGAAAAGTGCAAAAACAGTAAGGCAAGGAGTAACTATACTAACCAGAATCTGGGAATAGGGATATCAAAGTCGTCAGACCCAAAGTATCATAAATCCTATATGTTGGTGCGGTTAGCACTAACGATTTAACCTAGGTTTTGATGAATGACAAATCAGGTTAAGTTAGTTTGTTGTTGTCTGACACTTTGATCGAGTGTGCAGGAGAAATCCAGATAGGTCGACGGGCTGACCGGATGTCTGGCACAAAGCCCAGCTAGGTCGACGGGCTGACCAGATAGTTGACACGAAGTCCAAGCAGGTCGACGGGCTGACCGGACACTTAGGCACGAAGTCCAGCTAGGTCGACGGGCTGACCGGATAGCTGGCACGAAGTCCAGACGGGTCGACGGGATGACCGGACGTCTGGCAGGTAAGTGAGGTAAGTCACTAGAGGGGAGTGACTGCGAGGACCCGTTCCCGGGAAGGGAACATTAGGCGTCGATCCGGCTTAGATTCATTTTGGATATCTAAGTCGAGATCGTGACTAGATTCCGGTATCGGAAAGACGGAATCTAAGCCATACTCTTTTTGCTAATTCATACTTAATTTGCTTATCTATAAAACTGTGCTAACAATCTGTGTTGCAGGGTATATTTACCTCGGACTAACCTTTTCTTGCAGGAGAAGGACTTTCTGGAGAAGAGGGGTCCGGGCACCCGGAGGGGATCTGAGTGCCCGGAGGTCCGAGCGCCCGGAGGTCCGAGCGCCCGGAAGGGATTCGGGCGCCCGGAGGTGAATTTTTATCCAAACCGAGTTGTCATCACGTGGAGTTCACTGATTAGACCTGCCATGTCGCACCAGGGCGCCCGGAAGGGATCCAGGCGCCCGGAGCAGCATATAAAAGAAGCCCTAGGGGTGGAGCTTCAGAATCAACTCAGAACTCTTAGACTGCTTGCTCTGCTGCTCTGCGCTCCAACGACGCTAACGAAGCTCCGACAACATGCTCTTGTCCTTATGGTTTTCTTTCTGTCGGTATAGCTTTGTTTTAATTTTCATTAGCATTCCTTGTACTATCTTTGTAATCATTATTTCGAATTGCTAGTGAACGAAAGTACTCACGGAGTACGGGCCTTCGAGTAGGAGTCGTCACAGGCTCCGAACGAAGTAAAAATGACTGTGTCTATTGTTTTTAAATTCCGCTGTGTTTAACTCTTTTTAACACTATTTTTTTTAAATTGATATTCACCCCCCCCCCTCTATCGACGTTTCACGATCCAACACTATATGCATGTCAAACAATACATCCACCAAATATATCGCATATAAAGTGCAGCAAACATAAGCAATAAATACAAATAATGCATATGATGTCATAATATGTCCTAGTCACCCCGACTGCCAGTCAGCCGTCTCGCACACGATGGTGAGACCGAGTGGTAGGGCTATGACAACCATGCACTCTGTTGTCACTGCTCCTGATGAGTGACTGAGTGGACGGGATGCTGTCGGAGTACACCTATCCTCCTACCCCAAATCATAAGTGGGGGAGCGCAATGTTCTCATCTCCTTGAGCCAACCCAGAGGAGGGATCACTGCCGGCTACCACGCTGTGTCACACTACCCATGAGCGGACCAATGGAGCTAAACAGAGCAACCTGCTGCACACACCTTGCCTGAATAAAAACCACTAACCCATGAGTGGTTGTGTGTGCAGACTCATGTAACTGGCGATGCGCTCAACAATAATGGAGTCGACTATCGCACAGCATGCAATCATGCAAGATGGTGCATGACACTAAGCATAGAAATATCTTGATCTTATCTACCTCCATAAAAATATGTACCATATACATGGATCAAATAATATGATCTAGGTACATATGTCAGGTATGGTATCTAACCAGTCTGGTATATCATAAAGCATGGCATGTCACTACCTCCATAACATAAATAATAAACAGGGCATAAATACTAAACAAGTAACAAACAAATCATGCTTGGAAAAAAATAGTGACATGCCGATGCAGATATAAACATAATTATTGCTACTTGCTAAAATCTACTAAACATATCAACAAGACATATCAAAATAGATAGGTCAAGGTACCCGCCTCAAATAGAAGGTCCAATCCAGTCAAATCCGAGGTCGAGATGCTCGTCTCGAATCAGAGTCCTGTGTCACCAATATATACATATTTTATTTAGCTAAAATCATAAGAATTGCTAAATAAAATCCCTAAGACTAATTTTAGGGTACAACCCTAATCAACATAACCTCAATTTACCAATTTAAATCTAATAGTTAATTAGGATTAGTTACTTAATCCCCAATCAACCCATTAGATTAAATCCAAACCTAATTCCCTTTACACATAAACATCTAACTACAAAACGTGTCAAATTCCTACCCTTACCTCAAACTCACAGCCGTAAACAAGGTGGGCTACTGGAAATCCACCTCACTGCCCTAAAGCTTTTGTCGACAACTACCTAAGGAACAACAAAACATCTATTCCTCTTAGAATCAGTCCAAACAACTGAATTACAGCAAGGAAACTTCTGATACCCAAACCTTACCTAAATTCACAGCCCCTCTTGATGCTGGAACAAAGAGAGCTGCTGATTGGAGTGGGAGCTGCTGATTGGAGTGCTGTCAGAACCAAACGAAGACCCCACAGAATAGAATTTTGGATCCACAGAACATAACCTTGCTGAATTCCTTCCCTACTGCTGGAATCAAACGAAACAGGAAGAAGATCAAGCAGCGGAGATCACGGATCAAACAATAACCCAACCCACCTTGCTGTCACCTTCCCCGAACACCACTACTGTGAAGAGGAGGCGAAGCCCGGAGCTAAGGCATAGCTCGATGATCAGAGTTGGAAGGGGATAGGATGTCGGCGTTGGCGCAGAGGAAGCAATTGGTTGACAATCTAGGGCACAGGTCCGCAAGATAGAGGGAGAAGAAGATCGAACGGCGAGGATCGGCGGAGGAGAGATCTCTGTGGCGACTCTCGGCGCTGCGATGGGAAGGAGCAGAGGCAAAGAGGAATTGAATCGACACAGGGAAAGGCTC